>NW_004444032.1:10652726-10681534 GCF_000243295.1 Trichechus manatus latirostris | reverse complement strand
TTTCTGCTGAGTAGTCCGAGCTTATTCTTATTGACTATCCTTTGTAGATGACTTTTCATTTATCCCTAGCCACTCTTAAAATTCTCTTTGTCTGTGGTTTTGGCAAGTTTGATTATAATATGTCTTGGTGACTTTCTTTTGGGATTTACCTTATGTGAGGTTCAATGGATAGATACCTTCTCATCTTTCACGACGTCACGGAAGTTTTCTGCCAACAAATCTTCAACAATTCTCTCTGTATTTTCTGTTACCCGCCCCCACCCCCCGCCCCGTTCTGGTACTCCAATCACTCGTAGGTTATTCCTCTTGATAGAGCGCCACATAATTCTTAGGGTTTCTTCATTTTTTGAAATCCTTTTATCTGATTTTTCCTCAAATAAGTTGGTGTCAAGTGCTTTATCTTCAACCTCACTAATTCTGACTTCCATTGCCTCAATTCTGCTCCTCTGACTTTCTATTGAGTTGTGTAATTCTGAAATTTTATTGTTAATCTTCTGGATTTCTGATTTCTGTTTCTCGATGGATTCTTGCAGCCTGTTAAATTTGTCATTATGCTCTTCTCTAATTTTTTTAATTGCCTCTATTGCGTGTTCTGCATTCTGCTTAATTTCCTTCCTAATTTCTTGAAGCGTTCTGTATGTTAATTATTTGTATTCTGCCTCCAGTAATTCCAAGAAATTTTCCTCCCCTGAAAATTTCTAGATTCTTTATTTTGGGAGCTTGCTGAAGCCATCATGGATTGCCTCTTTATGTGATTTGATATTGACTGTTGTCTCCGAGCCATCAATAAGTTATTGTATTTATTTATTTAATGTTTGCTTACTGTGTCCTAGCTTCTTGTTTTGTTTGGATATGCACAGATAGGCTGCTCGTATGAGCTAGTTTGATTATTGGCACCTTTAAAGCTCTAATGTCCTGTTACCAGGTGTTAGATCTGTTACTAGGTATGTGAGCCCCGGAGTCTGCCCACTCTTCCTGTATGTATTCAGCTCAGGTGTCCAGGTAGATAGCCACCAAGTGTGTGGTTTAAGCTCTTGCTTACAGTCCTAGACAGGCATGGGTGATTGGTGTAGGCACAGGCATCTGGCTGCAGCAGGGGGACACGCTCTGAGCAAGGCAGGGGGCTGATGGCCGCCCCTGAGTGTCCAGGAGGAAGGTGTGTCTGTGTTCTCTAGAGCAAATAGGTGGGTGAGTTTTGCAGCCAGACTATGAGCACCTAATGCTGTTGGCTGTGAGGACTAGGGGGCACCTCTTATTCATGGGCCCCTATCTCAGGTGGCTAGGTGGCATGGGTGGAGTCACAAATCCTCAGGCCCCTTATGTGGGTAGGTAAAGACCGTGCTTAATGGGCAGAGCAGTGTCAAATCTCAAGAACCTGCCACTTCACCGCTAGACAGTTGAAGTTAGACTTCCAGTATATACCCTGTTGTACTGCGGTAATGAAGGCCTACACAGTTGAGATGAGCCCACACAAGTCTATGCAGGGGGAAAGACACTCAAAGTCCATGGATTCCTTATGCCTGTGCCTAGACAAAGGAGCTGTGCCTACCCTGGGTTCCTGGCTTAGGGGAGCCAGCAGTTTTTTTTTTCCTCTGTTTGTTAATTTGTTCACTCTCCAAAGCAGGGAGAATGGCTCTGGGTATGTGACAGATCCCACTTCCAGCCCAGGGGACTCAGCAATTGCTGAAGCTGGTCTGGGACCCAGTGCAGAGCAGGGAGCCGGGAGGTAAATGGGAGAAAGGTTTTTCCCTAAGGGGGGTGTTTTTGGTCCACATGGTAGGCCGTACACCTTACATAAGTACTTATCTTTTGCCAATTCAGGGCTGCTTCTCACTGGTTCTGGGTGGCCGTGTAGTCTCTTTGGTGCTAGGTCTCTCCCCGTGCAGAAAATGCGCCTCCTGAGCGAGCACCACCACTTGCCTGCCTCACCACTCACCCCCAAGCTGATCAAGCCTGAAAGGCTCAGGCTCTCGCCGGGTCAGGTTTGGCAATTCTTTGCTGCTTCCAAACTGCCTCTCCCTCCCCTGCCACTCAGTCTGGTTCCTCAACCGTGCCTTTGATGTTCAGGGGTCCCAGATTGCGATATATAATCAATTCACTTGTTTTTTTGGGTCTTTGTTGTAAGAGGTACACCAGAAATGTCTGACTACTCCACCATCTTGGCCCCACCTCCTGTGTATGTAGTCTTATTTCAAGCAAATGTGAGCAATTTTCACAGAAGATGGGATTGTATTGGTGAATCTCATAACCTGATTTTTTTACTTGTCATTAACACTTTCCTATGTTATATAATTTGAAGATAATTCAATGGATCTTTATTATTCTATTTTATGACTATATAAAAATTTAACCATCCCTAATTGAAAAGGTGACACAGTGGTTATGAGCTCGGCTGCTAACCAAAATGTTGGCAATTTTAAGCCACCAGCCAGCCGCTCCTTGGAAATCCTATGGGGCAGTTCTACTCTGTCCAGTAGGATTGCTATGAGTCTGAATCAACTCCATGGCAACAGGTAATTGAAAAGGTATTCAGTTTCTAATTTTGTTTACTATTTAAATTATTTTGTGATGTACATCTTCTTTGTTCGTGGTTAGCTAATTCTTAGTATTGGTTCCCCCAAAAAGGAATTACTGAGCCAAAGAATATTTTATACTCTTTTTTTGATACAGACTGCCAGCTTCCAGAGAGATGGTGCCAATTGTGATCCCGAAAGCAGTCCCAGTACCAATCTAAATACAACTCATTAACTATGAGTTTAGTGTGTGTATGTTTTTTTAAGTTTCTGCTAATTCACAGACCATATACCTACCTATCTTAATTTGCATTTTTTGATTCCTAGTAAACATTTTTTCATACATTTTTTATACATTGCTTTTTTGCTGTGAATTGTCTTTTTACATCTCTTTGTTTTTCTTTGTTGATTCTGAAGAGTTGTAAGGGCCATTTACAGAGTTATCAGTCTATAATTATAATTATTTTCTAAATGTTTTTTCCTCCTAATTTGGTTTAATTTTTTTAGTTAAAGATGTTTACATTTTACATGGTAAAATACTACTTCTAGAATAATTTTTTCCATTGTTGATAGGCTTAGAAAATCCTTGCCTTACTTAAGATCCATTAAAATAGTAATGGGTTGGTTCCATGTGGAACTGCCTTTAGTGCATGGTTTAAGGAGTGACTTCGGCTTAACTAGAGCCCATTTTCCCAGCACCTGCTGTTGAGTAATCTTTCCCACTCCCAGTGGTTTGTCATATTTCTTTTAACACATACTATATAAATGCTATAAATTCTTTAATAATCATTGTGGCACATAATCAGAAAAAGCTCCTCTCGTATTTCTTTTTCTAAATTGCTGCTATTTTTAACAGTTTTTTCTTCAAGATAAACTCTACTATTATCACCAAGTTACAGAAACAGAAAAACAACAATCAAAATCACATGTCCCTATAATCCAATATGATAAGAATTGATGTTTATACAATATTTAGTCTTATTATCTAAGACCTTGGTATTCCTCTGTATTCAAATTAAACACCTCATCAAATTTTTTTGGTTGGCTTTGGTGTATGTTGCTATTATTGATTGGAAACCAATTCTCTAATGCTTGTGAAAAAGCATATCTGCATTTAGGAATAGAATTTAACCCTCTTTGCCTTAAAATAAAAAAAATGCCAGGATTGCTTTTCAAACTTTAGTGTCTATAATATACTTTAGTGCCAAGCTTGTTAATTCAGGACTCTGGATTTAAGTTTTGCTTTCTATTTCCTTCCATTTCTGCTATAGTTGTAGTTGTGTTCTTGTTTGTTGCTATCAAGTTGGCTCTGACTCATGGCAACCCCATGTACAACAGCTGAAACATTTCCCAGTCCTGTCCCATTTTCACAATCGTTGGTATGCTTAAGTCCATTGTTGAGGCCACTGTGTATTTTGAGTGTCTTCCAACCTAGGGGTCTCATTTTCAGCACTATATTGGATGATATTCTGTTGTGATCCATGTGATTTTTACTGGCTAATTTTTGGAAGTAAATCACAAGGCCTTTCTTCCTAGTCTGCCTTTGTCTGGAAGTTCCACTGAAACCTGTCCACCATGGATGACCCTGCTGGTATTTGAAATACCTGTGGCATAGCTTCCAGCATCATAGCAACATGCAAGCCGCTACAGTCCAACGAACTGGCAGACAGGGAGTGAATAGTTGTAGTACTAAAGTTAATTCATGTTAAAGATTTCCTTCATACTTAAATGAGTTTCTAAAGAGTTAGACCATTGTGAGCCATAGGGTTTTCATTGACTGGTTTTTAGAAGTAGATCGTCCAGCCTGTCTTCCTAGTTCATCTTAGTCTAGAAGCTCCACTGAAACCTGTTCAGGATCATAACAATAGCAAGCTTCCACTGACAGACAGGTAGTAGTTGCACATGAGGTGCATTGGCTGGGAATCAAACCCAGGTCTCCAACATGAAAGGCAAGAATTCTACCACTGAACCACCACTGCCCCCACAGAGAAATGGAATTCACTACAACACAGAGTAGTTTGGGAGCTGCCACATGATTCCATGCACTAGAGTGGCACAGCTGTGAATAGAAAGATGGCAGACCTGGAGAGCTTTGTGGTTGGTCACAAGGAGAATGTTACGGTACCTTTCCTGGGTCAAGGAGCCCTGGTGGTACAGTAGTTAAGCACTTGGCTACTAACTGAAAGGTCAGCAGTTCGAACCCACTAGCCACTCCACGAGAGAAAGATGTGGCAGTCTGCTTCTGTAAAGATTACAAAAAAAGAAACTTGTTGCCGTCAAATCGATTATGACTCATAGCAACCCTATAGGGCAGAGTAGAACTTCTCCATAGGGTTTCCAAGGAGCAGCTGGTGGATTCGAACTGCTGACCTTTTGGTTAGCCGCCATAGCTATTAACCACTGCACTACCAAGGCTCCCTTGGAAACCCTATAGGGCAGTTCTACTCTGTCCTACAGGGTCGCTATGAGTTGGAATCGACTCAAAGGAAATGATTTTTTTGGGGGGAAGTTTCCTGAATCAGCCACTGGAAACCAGGGCCTCTCAGGAGAAGATCAATGGGAAAACCAGAGGACCCGCCAGGCCCCTTCCCCTCAATGTCTTCGAAGCTCTGTAAGCCTGTCTGGTGTCTAAACAAAACCCAGAGAATAGGGGGATGAGAACCTTGAATTGCTTGATATTAAATTCCTACTATACAACATAATGGGAGGTACAAATAGAAATTAAGGTTCATTATAGAAAAACACAGAACACTGAATGTCTTGTACATCTGAATTTGTGGTCTGAAATTTCTAATAACTACACAAATAATTCAGAATAAGTTTATGTTCTCCAAGCTACGCTTTCTGAAAGGGTGTTGAAATGGAAGGAGGAAAAAGGAGTGTTCACCTTTCCATTCCTGTTCAGAAAGAGCAAGGACAAGAAAAAGTGTTCTAGAATTTGTTGGCATCTAAGCAAAATGTCATATAATCTACATTGGTAGTCTATACATGCATTCTCAATGTAGATGATATCAACTTATGATGGTTTGTGGTCCTACAAAGGGCCACAGTACATAAACAGATATACAGTGTATTTTGGTATTAAAATTTCCTAGGGGACAGCAATTAGTGGGGGGAAAGTATTAAAATGATCCTTATTGTTGCTAGTTGTCGTCGAGTTGATAACCACTCATGGTGACCCCATGTGTGCAGACTAGAACTGCTCCATAGGGTTTTCAAGGCTGTGATCTTCTGGAAGCAGATCACCAGGCCTGTCTTATAACCTTTCAGGTACTGGTCAAGTGCTTAACCATTCATGCCACCCAAAATGCTAATTAGAGGGGCAATAATGAAAAAACAAAGGTTGAGAAACACCAGTGCATTGCAGTAAGGAGGTCTTTGGAACCAGATTTGATAGTCTTAGCCTATGCACATCCAAAAAAAAAGACTTAAGTATTAAAAAGGTCTATCTATGGCAATTACATTGAATTAGCATAGTTAATTTACTTATTCAGTTAGAAACTCAAAGAACGTTTTTCTTTTTCTGGAGGTAGGGTGGTGACGATAGAAATCCATACAAGGCTTTGTGGACATGATATCAAAATAGTTAAAAAAAATTCAGAATTGTATGGATCTCAACATATTCTGAAGAGAACAATTAACTGGTGAGAAATACCAGATGAACAGGAGCAAGCATCCTAATTTGTAAACAAGGCCAGAGAAGCTGCTGAGGCTAAGAAAATCAAGGGCTTTGCATCTGGTGTTTCGGATCTGGAAGATTTACGCATTGTTTCTGCTAGGTGAGGTCCGTGCAGATGAAGTAAGATGACAGGAGGAATGAAAAGTGTCCTGAGGAAAATTACCATCTACCCAAGGGACCTACAAGCAATAGCAATAATTACTAAATATAGCGTATATCTAGCTTGGATAAACAAGGGCAAAAGGCAGTAAGTAGAAGACCTAGAAACAAAAACAATAGGCTATAGTAGAAAGAGAAAATAGACTTGGGCTCAAATCCTTGCTCCCCGACTTTCTACATGTGTGTGTGTCCTTTGACAGATAATTTGAATTCTGAGCTTTAAACTTGTTTGTAAAGCATAATTAATCCCTAGTTGCAAGATTGTTTTGAGGATTACATAAGAATACATAAACTGCAAAGCACTAGTGCCTAATATAGTACCTAATATGCTCAGCAGATGGGAGGGAGTTTAAATAACAAGATGCGTGAAAGTTTAAAAGGATGAAACTGAGAAAGATAAAGTGACACTAAGTGTGTGTCTGGGGGGGTATGTTTACCTTGTCAATTTTATCAAAGTTCACCTCAAAAACCTGTTATGGATTGAATTGTGCCCCTACAAAAGGTATGTTGGAAGTCCTAACCTCCAGTACCTGTCTGTGAATGTGACTTTGTTTGGAAATAGGGTTTTGAAGATGTTACCAGTTAACATGAGACCACACTGGAGTAAGGTCGGGCCTAATCCAACAAGAGTGGTATCCTTATAAAAAGAGGAGAAGAGATAGGCACAGAGGGAAGGTGGCCAAGTGAACACAGAGGCAGAGATTGGAGTGCTGAATCTATAAGGCACGGAATGCCGAGGATTACTGGGAATCACCAGGTCTGTGTGGATGAGGGAAAGAAGGAGCTTCCTTTAGAACCTTCAGAGAGCGCATGGCCCTGCTGACACCTTGATTTTGGACTTTTTAGGCTCCAGAACAGTGAGAGAATAAATGTCTATTGTTTCAAGCCACCTGGTTTGTGGTAATTTGTTACTGCAGCCTTAGGAAACTAATACAAAGGATATTGAGAATATAGGTTAACTTAGCTAAGGGGGAGGGAAGGAAAAGTCTTAGATACAAAGGAAGATGTAAACAAGTGTAAGTCCCAGCTTCACCAACACTAAAGAAGACCAGTCCCAGCAATGGTAAAGAATCCAAGGTCACTCCAGAAAAGATAAGAGGAACTGGTGGCTCTGAGGATCTTTCAGCCCTGATAAAATGAGTGTCCCTGCAGAGTTCCAAACCAGGAATTTGTTTTGTGAGTTAATGCTTGAGCTGCTTTATAGAAAACAAATGCAAAGTATCGGGGCACAAGCGAGGGCTGCAGACAGACTTGTTGGAGAAGAGTTTCATAGCACAGGATAAACTGGCAAAATGCCACTAATTAGGAACAGGTGAGTAGGAACCCTAAAGAAAGATAAATGTAGTCAGAGCCAAATCAGCTGAAGTTAAAAATGGAATCACTCATCATTTTGTCCCTTTGTTAGAAACTCTGTCAACAAGCCATGGGAGAGAAGGGAATAAGTCATGCAGGGTAGAGTTTCTCCCTTCCTTCGATAACAAGGAAATAGTCAATAGGGTCAGGAAGAGGTGGGGAATGATGTAACAGGAAATACCCTCTCCAAAAATAAAGCCAAGCATAGCAACTAATAAAAGGTAACCTCTGAGCAAAGACTTAATGCTAGTGCTTTGAGAATCCAGGTGAGAACCTGCAATTTATTTTAAATTGGCAGATATATAAGAAGTGTCATATAATCTATGTCACAAGCATCCCTCAATAAGGATTGAGAAAAAATACTGCCTGAGAGTATTAACAGCATGTGATTAAAAATAAATAAAATATACAGTGACATTTCCTGCCAAAAGGAGGTTTATAGCCTTCTTTGAAGCAGCCATAGGGCAGAAATTAGAGTTGCTGTAGACTAGGTCAAAGAAAATAGGTAGAGTAATTCATTTGCCTTTTCAAAAATAACATATACTTTGGAGATGGGAACAGTTTCTCCCTACCTGATTTCAACAGTACAACAAAACCACAGAGCAGAGCTCTTATTTTAAGCTTTTCATCTAACTTGTCTTTATAATTGAGTTTTACCCCAGTGCTGATGCAGTGTTTATGGTCTTAGACATAAAGGGGAAAAAGCAGATTTGTCAGTTCCTTGACTTGTGTTCACGAACATCAGCAACAGAGAGAAGACTCAGTTAATGAATTGCATCCAAGGGATCCAGTGGGAAGGCAGCAGATGCGGCAGCACATTGATTCCCTCTGAAATTCTTCTTTGCCTTTTATGACTTTCAATTTAAATTCCCATCTTTAACATGGTTGTATTATGAGTTTCTCGTTCTCTGGGTGATGGTTTTCGTGCTCTTGAGAAGGAAAAACAAACTAACGTAAGTCCTAAATCCTCATCCAGTATCGCAGGACCTTTGTGTATAACTCTCTCTGTGTAATACCCACAGCAACGCACACGCAGGCCGGTCTCATTCCGGGCAGGTATGCAATATGGAGCAGTGTTCCATGAAACTTCTCATGGAGCTTTTGTTACATCTTGCTTCTGAAGTTTTTGCCATACTTTTGCATAAGGGCCAGATACATATACACTACAATTCAGATGTGCAAGAAGAATTTCATTTTCTATAACTGATCACCTTTGGCACTGCAGCCCCCATCCCCACCGAGTAACGAAAAAGCAAAAACAAACAAAGAAAAATTTACCAATTAAAGTTAGCCATGTCTCTTTCTGTTTATGAGGTTTTTTGCAAGGTTAACTTAGACTCTTTTGTGTACTCAGTCAATTCAAAGTTTACAACTCTATCAGGAGGGGTACAGAGTTTCTGTTTGGGGTGATGGACATATTTTGGGCATAGATAGTGGTGATAGTCACAACATTGTGGATGTAATTAATGCTACCGAGCTGTGCATGTAACATGACTAAAATGGCAAATTTTATATTATATACATTTTATCACTATGAAATATTAAAAACAAAACAAAACCTTTACGGGCAGTTCTCCCCACTTACCAGTTTTCTTTTGGCTGCTTCCTCCCTCCCAGCATCCTGGTGCAGGAGAGACTGAAATATTCTCTTGGCAGTGGTACAAAGCCCTTGGTTTGCAAACTGAGATCAGTTGAGGTGTCTTGACCCACCCATCCCTAGCAGGAAGGTCTGCCTTTGCTGCCTCCAGCATTACATTATCTGTGGTTTCTTCTCTCAGAGGGTTGCTGCCAGGGAACTTGCCATCTTCCTTTGATGAGTAGGCCCCGCCTCAGCTATCAGGCCCTGCAGATCGCCTGGGTCAGCGACAATTCCTATTCATTTCCCAGTTTGGGAGTCTCTCCTTTAGTCCTTGACTATAAGGTCACTTCACCCCTTGCTGCAGTGACACCCCTGGGAAGCCTACCAATCAGCATCTTTAGGCATCGTCTATACCTTCCACCTGTGAGGACCATGCAGGACCTACAGGCCATGGGGAACCAATGAGAGCTGTCTTGAGCCCTCTCTTGGCCTCAACATGCCACCATTTCTGATTTCTACTGTTCCTTCCTAATATTGGCACAAAGATGACCAGCAAGCAGAGTACTGGCTCCCTCTGCTTTTGGCTTCCCTTTCAACCTGTCTGAGGTTTCTACACTCTCTCTACCCACCTCCCAAGACCAAGACCCGGATTGGTGGAGCCACTGGGGTCATGAAGGACTCAGGGTCTTTGCTCATTGTCCATGGATCTCTCACTGTCCTGATTCCACCAGCGTGGAAGTCTCCCCACTCTCCTGGGAGTGGAAAGTATAAGTGACTTCCTATATGGCACATCCTGCAAGCACAGTCATGTCATCTGTACTTGTCCATTGGTTGACTCTAAAAATTGAAAATGTCTGAACAGCCTTAACATTAACATGACTTGCAGATGTGCTTTTGTGTTGGGGCACATGTTGTGTTTGATTATATTTCCTTCTCTACGAGTGACTCAAAGGAGAGCATTTTTAACCTTGGTGTTAATGGAGTCACTTTTCTTACATTCCATCAGCTGTCTAAATTTGTATTATATTTTAGTTTGTGGTTTTGATTTTTCTAGTTTTAATTGCCTTTTGCCTTGCATTATTTTACTTTATTATGTCCTCCATTTTTTCCAAGCACCCATCGTATTTCTCTTCTGTCAAGTCCCCTTTGTTCTGGAGCCTTTCATCCTTCTCCAGTCTGTACCAGTTTTCTCCAGGACTGCTGCACATTCAGTAACCAGGGACCTCTCCTTACTGTTCTCCTGGTTTGGATCTACTGTTTTTGGATTGCATGTCTTTCTTCCTCTTTCTTTATTTACACTCTTACTTTGCTGGAATATGGCCTCAAGTAACTCCTATGAACAGATGGGTGGGTGGTAAACTTCGAGTCTTTGTATGTCTGTAAGTGCCTTTACTCTGTACTACTGCTTGATGAATAATGTGTCAGGTATAGAATTCTAGGATGAAAATCATTTTTCATTTGAATTTGGAAGGAACTACTCTATTGTTTTCAGACATCAGAATCTTGTCTTTTGTAGATGACCTTTTTTTCTCTCTAAAGGCTCTTAGTATTATTTCCTTACCTTAAAAAAATAAAAGTTGCCACCGAGTGGATTCCAGCTCATAGCAACACGATACTTATAGTAGTCCTATATGACAGAGTAGAACTGCCCCGTAGGATTTCCAAGGCTGTAAATCTTTATGGAAGCAAACAGCCACATCTCTCTCCTGTGGAGTGGCTGGTGGCTTTAGCCACCAGGGCTTTTTTTCCTTATCTTTGGGTTAGTACAATTTTAACATGAAATGTCTAGGTATTGTCTGTTTTCACTCATCCTGTTCAGCACTTAGTTGAATTCTCTCAGTCCAAAAGTTCACAACTTTTCAGCTTTGAGAATTCCTTTTGTTCTGACCCATTTTTTTCATGGCATCATGTTCTTGATCCACATCTTGACTCTTAGAGGACGTTAATGAGAAATTTCTGTGTTTCTCAGGAGAAGGGATTGGTTTTGTTTTTGTTTTCTAATTCTGTTCTCTTCCCTATATTAGTTCGATTCTTTTAGTGCTGTTTTTTCTGTTTATTTTTGTTGTTATTGTTCTGTCATGTCACAAGCATTCCTCAAATATCTACTAATCCTTAATTTTCCATTCACAATCACAATGAGGCAAAAACAAGCTCATTGTGAACCCTGCATTTCTGAATAGGGCTTATTAACTGGTGGACTTCACTTTAGGATGAGGAGACAGTAAGCTGGCCTTCAGACTGAGAAAGAAAAATACCAAAACTAGAAGTCTTTTCTTTTCAAGGCCAATGCCCATAGCGGTTGCCTTAGTTCTTCCCAGACAATTTGTTCAGTTTCTTTAGGGGAAAATCTCCAGTTGTGTCACCTGGGACAGAAACTCATGCCTGATGGACACTGTACACATGGAAAGGGCTTAGGACCAATTGGTCCATATAGTCACCTTCAATTAACCCCTTTTCTTTTTCATTTATCATCCTCAATTATACATGGCTCTCTGGTATCCTGAGATAGTCTTCCCTAAGCCCTGGCCCCTTTGTCTTATATTCTAAGCTGTGGCCTCTTCCACCTTGACTCATTATTCACTACTCCTCCATTTGTTTCCGTGTTTCAACAAAATTCTAGATCTCAGCTGCCAATAACAACCCTCCCCTCTCGTCTACTGTCCTATTTGTTGTGGAGTTATATCTTTTTTTTCTGTATGGTCAATTTAATTGAGGTCTTTGGATAACAATGAAATAAACATATAAGATCAGTTTGCTATGTTGGAAGGAAACACTTTGTCCTATAGGTTTTGATATAAAGACCTCTCCTTTCCATTTCTTCTAGATCTTTTTTTTTTTTAACCTCTTGTATCTACTTAATTTTCTAAGTAGTTTTTTGAGTCATCTTTTTATTGTTGATTTCTGGTCTTTTCAAATCAAGATGTAGCTTTTAAAATCCTACCTTTGATGAATTTATTTAGGCTCTTCATCAACGAATTGGTGTTTGTGAGTATTCTATGGGCTGAGATTATCTATTCTGTTTGTAGGGTACAAATTCTATAAATGTCAATTAACTTGGCCTAGTTGATTATATTATTCAAATCTTTTAGCTTTTTTATTTTTAGATTATTTTATTTGTCAAGTTCTAAAAGAAGTTTTTTAAAATCTCTCACTGTGATTTTATCATTTTCAACTCAAAATTCAAGGAAACTTTGCCTTATGTGTTGGCCTGCTATTTTTGTGCATAACATACAGCATAAAAGTTTATGGCTTATTTTTCTCATGGATGTCATCTTTTGTCAGTACATAAACCTCTGTCTCATTTAATGTTTTTGGCTTTGAATTCTCCCACTTCTGCTTCTTTTTTTGCATTAATCAAGTTTATATTTGTCCAGACCCTTATTTTTAATTTTTCTTTGTCACTTTATTTTAACTGTGATTCTTGTTAACACATAGTTGGGTTTTGTTTAACTGACTATGACAATGTCTTTTGATAAGGAATTTCAAGTTTTTTTTGCATTTATTGCGATAACTGATATTCTTTGTGTTATTCTTTCCATGTATTTTAGGTTTACTGTTGAACATACGTCATTTTTTCTTTGTCCCTCTCCTTCCTTTTTTGGCTTGGTCAGCTCTCTCATCATTGCATTTTTGCTCTTTTAATTTGGAAGTGCTAATTAATTGTTTTCAATTCCTCTAGGGCTTACCTTCTCACCTCAACAGTTGTAATCACAGTTCTATTAATATATCAAAATTGATGATATCCTCCCACTAAGCTGTTTTATTTGTCTATTCAACTTCCATTCTACTAAGATGAAATTTCTAGGCTATTGTAACTTATCATATCTACATTACCCCCTCTTTGCAGTGGTGTACTGGAGCTGGCTCATACTAACTAACATCTCTTCCCAACTCTGTTTGATGACACCACCTTGATAGTTTGAAGTTGACTTTGGTGGGAGTATTTACACCACTGAAATCAGCAAACAGTACAAAGTAGGACTTTGTTTTTTGTGCTTTGTTTTTCCATAAAGCCACTTGTTAAACATTTACCAGCTTACAACTGCCTCTCTACTTCCACTATAATTTCTGGGGTTTGCTGAGATTGTTTCAAAATATTGGTTCAGGGATATTATTTTCCATTGTAGTATCCATATAATATAGAGTTTAAAACTCTATAACACATATTACCTGTCCTAGCCACATTACTATTCATTCCTATTTAACTATAAGTTTTAAGAAATTTATTGCTTACGACTGATGAATTATATGATTGTTCTTTTATATCTCAAGATCTCTTCTCATTCCATTTCCATTTGGATCAAGTACTTTTTACTATTTGCCTCACATAGAATATAAGAATGATAGTTTCATGTCCAAAAGGGATCGTCCTTGCCCTTGCAGGTGAGTGATATCTTAGCCAGGATTCTTAACATCTTCTCTCAAGAGTCTGTAGATAATATTGTTCCTTCTCCTTTCTAGCAGCACAATAAATGGACTGATGTTGGTCAGATTTCTTTTCCTTTAAGTAATCTGCTTTTTGTTGTTGTCATCATTTTCTATATAGAAACTTACAAGAATTTTTTTAATCAAAGAGCTTTATAAATGTTATGAAGATATAGCTAGGTATGTATCTTTTTTTCATTAATCCTATCTGGGTCTTGATAACTATTATTAATCTAAAGACTTAAAAATTCCAGATAAATTTTCTTCTTTTTTTTTAAGGTTATTTCTCCATATATTCCTTTTTTTCCTCCTGAAGCTCTTAATAGTTACATTTTAGGTCTCTAACCTCCACATCTCATGTCCTTTCCCTCTTATCTTTGGGATTTTGTTCTGTTGTATGGTTTGTTCTACCTGGTCGTGTAAACCACTATTTCAGTTCTTCTTCAGTTCGTTTTTTGTTTTGTTTTGTTTTGTTTTGACTTTAACAAACAGAAATTTATTTTCCCACAGTTTAGGAGGCTAGAAGTCTGAATTTAGGGCACCAGCTCTAGGGGAAGGTTTTCTCTTTGTTGGCTCTGGGGGAAGGCTTGTCTCCTTTCAGCTCTGTTCCTTGGTGATGTTCATGTGGTACGGCATCTATCTTCTCCCATCCCTTCTTGCTTCTTTTGTGCCTGATCTGCTCTTTTTTATTTCAAAACAGATTGATTTAAGACACACCCTACACTAATACTGCCTCATTAACATAAAAAAGAAAACCCATTCCCAAATGAGATTAACCACAGGTGTAAACGGAAACCCAACTAAACCCATTGCCGTCGAGTCAATTCTGACTCATAGCAACCCTAGGGGTTAGGATCTACAATACATATATTTTGGGCACACAATTCAATCCATAACAGCTGGGCAGATGCACAATTTGGCATGGCTTAGTCTTCGACATGCATCCCGAAAATATTTCTAACTCCCCATCCAGAGGGGCTGCACTGGCCCTGGCCAGCCACGGAGACAGCCTCCCAAAAATTATTCTAACTCTTTAGCTGCTGTGACTGGCCAGGCTAGATAAGGAGGCGGCCCAAGGAGTGCTCCCCAGGCCCACCCATGGCCCCACATGTTTTTGTTTTTAGTTGGAGTTTATGTTTAGCTCTAGAAAGTCTTGTGTGTTATATCTGCAACTCCTCGAGGAACCTCAATACTTGATTAGAATTCTCTTCTACCTCTTTCTTCAGTTCTAAGGCAGTAGGATCCCCATATCCAATTCAGTTTCGCCTTCCTCCCTCTGGTCTCTGATTGCCCTTTGTTGTTGTTAGTTGCCATCAAGTTGACTCCAACTCATGGCGACCCCGTACATATGTGCAGAGTAGAACTGCTCCATAGGGTTTTCAAGGCTATAATCTTTACAGAAGCAGATCACCAGGCCTGTCTTCCAAGATAACTCTGGGTGAGTTCAAACTGGCAAGGTTTCAGCTGGTAGTCAAGCACTTAACTGTTTGCACCACTCAGCCTCCTTCTGGTTTAGTTACCTTCATCACCCATTCAATCAGGATGTTGGAGTCCCTCAGGCTATGATACTGAGTGTGAAAATTTCTGCTTATGTCAATTGATAAGCATTTGAGCTGGAAGTCCCTATGCTGAGGCAGGAAGGGAGTCTCTGGGAGCAAGTGGCAGTCCTCTCCCACCACAGGAACTGGAAGCAGCTCAGCCTACCAGGGCGTCTCTCCTCCACATCAGCTAGGTCTGGCAGCTCCTCTCAGGAGCATATGCAGCACATGAAAACAGATCTGTGCTTGAAAGCCCCCCTCAAGGAGCAGGAAATTTGGAGTCTTTACCACACAGTCCTCTCCATTCTCCCTCAACACCATCTAGGCTCCTCGAGGAGGTGCAGATAGAATCCACAAGACTTCCTAGAGCTAAACATAGACACCAAATAAAAACAAAAATAACTGAAGAAGATGGCTGGGGTTGAGAACTGAAAGACCTTAACACTTGAGTTGGCACACACCCTCCAGGCTCTGCCAGCAGCCTCATTTTGTTCATTGTTTCTCCAGAGGAAGAATTTGGAGGAATGAGTTGGGCATGTGCTCTCAGGTCTCCATCTTCCAATACATTTTTTTGGTGGCAAAGCAATTGACTATGTTATTGACCCACAGTATGAACCTATTTTGTGGTTATAGTGGCCATTTGTCATCATCAGGCCAAACCAATGACAGGCATGGTACTTGTCATTACCTCAAAAATTTCAGACATCAGCTGCTGCCAGCCAATAATACCACTGACAAGTAAGCCAGACAGGGATAACCCACAGACGGGTCTTTGATGAGGATACCGGCTACATAGTGTCTATCTCTGGCCAGTGGCTCAGCATCCCAAATGACCACTGGGTAAGAAGATCATCAGCATCTCTGCACATTGTCAGAGCTGGGCAAGTCAGGCCAGGTGGGCAGCATTCTGAGCTTCCTAACCATCAAGATTTCATATTCAAGACAGTTATCATCCACAGAGTAGCTCTTAGTCCAGGTTGATGCAGAGCCAAAAGTTTGAGTTCAGTATAGGTTGCATCCTAGAACTGCATCGTACAAAAATGTATGTCCAAGCACTCCCCCTGCCCAAGTGTCAGGACTTACCAACCAAGTATCATTAGGCTGGTAAAAATTGTAGGCATTAATTATTCACTGAGGGCAGTGGTGGTTCAGTGGTAGAATTCTCACCTTCCATGCAGGAGATCCAGGTTCGATTTCTAGCCAATATATCTCATGAGCAGCCACCACCTGTCAGTGGAGTCTTGCATGTTGCTGTGATGCTGAACAGGTTTCAGCAGAGCTTCCACACTAGGACAGACTAGGTATAAAGGCCTGGTGATCTACTTCCAAAATCAGCCAATGAAAACTCATTGCAGTGGTCCCTTCTGCAGCTGATCATGGAGATAGCACAGGACCAGGCAGCACTTCTTCCATTGTGTATGGGGTCATTATGAGTTGGGGGCCAACTCGAAGGCAGATAACAACCACCACTATTCACTAGAAGTCAGTTTTCAGGTTGGTGGGACATAGCTTACAAAAGACCCCATGAGAGCCTCCTCTTTTATTACCCTCAGATGTGAGAAAGTGCCTTCATTGGTCATTTCCATGGGTAATGTTTGCCTCAGTGATGGCTCTTTCACAGTCAGCACTGAAAGTCAATATCATTTCAGGTTAAGTGTCCCAGCCACAATTCCCATCCTTGGCAGCATCTTAAAGAAAGAAAGAAAACTGTTAAGCAGGAGTAGCTGCAAATCTTGGTACTTTAGGGGAGAAAGGTAGGGGTGATATCTATAAGATCTGATGTCCAGCGAGACTAGAGTATGACACTAACCAATTCCCCAGTCCCTCAGTGTATGGTAAGAGGATGAAAAGCAGCTGTAGATCTTCATTCTAAATTTGACACCAAACATTCAACATCCCGGCTGTGCCAGAGGAGCAGTTGCATCTCCACTCAGCCACATCCAAAGCACCACCTCAAGTCAAACCGAATATATAAATGTGCTTGATGGCAGATGGATAGAGACCCAGGCTCATGCTCCATTAGGCTTAATTCACTCCAGAGCTCACCATTTCCCAAGGTATGTAGTGTTCAGTCAGGGAAGAGCCAGAAGCTTAGGTTCTTTAACCAGCCAGTTCACTGAAAAAATAAATTTTGTCAAATGTAGTGGTGTATCAGCCTGAGATGACTAAAATACCTCCATTTTATGGGGTATGAGGACTTCCTGGTCAAATCTGAACAGCAAAACTGGGACCGTATAGGAACCACAAGGATGCACTGGCTACCAAGCAGATGAAAATAATTTAATGCAGCAATTTATATCCAGGAAGTTCAGGCTATAATAGTCACATTTCAGGTGGAACCAACTAAAAGCAATTACCCCAAGGAATTCAACTATTGCTGGTAGAGGCCCTGCTGAGACCACAAGGAGTATGTTCCTTCTTTTCCTCTGATACTTGAGGAGTTTTATGTATGGAGCTGTGCCTTTTTGGTTTTCTCTAGTACTTTTTTAGGTTTTTATACTAGCTCCATTCTAGATTATAAAGGTGTTCTGACCACTTCCTATTCACCCCATTGGTGAAGGGGAGATCACCACCATAAGTAGTAGGAGATGGCCAAACACACAACCCCCAACACTGTACAGCTGAGATTGACAGCAGTTCGTTAGTCACATACACTTACAGCCCAGAGGAAGAGGATACTGCATGCCATGTAGGGCCACACAGGGTTTGCATTTGGGAGCAGAGTGAACCAGAAGGGGCTGTGGGAGGCAGACTTTGTAATAACAAGAGGGTGGGATGCCCCTTGGTTCCCATAGGAAGATGTGATTGGGAGTCAGGCTTTGTAGTGCGGGAGGATGATGTTCCCCCTGGTTCCCTCAGGAGGATGAGATTGGCTTATTTGAATTATTCTGTGGGTTGGCAGAGAAGTGAAACCCAATAGATTGAGGACCAGGTGGAATGCAGCTGGTAGGGCTGATAAGGGAACTAGCCTCGTGGGGAGACTTTCTCGCTGGTTAGGGGGCATATATGACATATGCGGGGGAACTCGTGGTTAGGGCTTTGGGGTCCTGTGAAGCTCAAAGATGTCAAGGCAGCACTTGACATTTTAGGTCTCACAATACAGTAGATCATGCCAAGTTCTCCACTGGCTACATCTGAATGACTGAAATACTTCCTGTAGAGTTTAAGGAACCAATAGATCCTCTACCCAATGTAGGAATGGGGATGGAGAAGAGGTAAGGTTTTGTAGAACTGGAATAGGCCTTCTACTCTGTATGATGCTGAACAGGTTTCAGCAGAGCTTCACCACTGTCATGGATTGAATTGTATCCCCAAAAAATATATATATCAATTTGGCTAGGCCATGATTCCCAGTATTGTGTGATTGTCCACCATTTTGTCATCTGATGTGATTTTCCTATGTGTTGTAAATCTTACCTCTATGATGTTAATGAGGTGGGATAGGCAGCAGTTACGTTAATGAGGCAGGATCAATCTACAAGATTGGATTTTGTCTTGAGCCAATCTCTTGTGAGATATAAAAGAAAGAAGCGAGCAGAGAGACAGGGAGGACCTCATACCACCAAGAAAGCAGCACTGGGAGCATAGTGTGTCCCTTGGACCTGGGGTTCCTGCTCAGAGGAGCTCCTAGCCTAGGGGAAGATTCATGACAAGGACCTCCTCCAGAGCCAACAGAGAAAGCCTTTCCCTGGAGCTTTCACCCTGAATTTGGACTTCTAGCCTACTAGACTGTGAGAGCATAAACTTCTGTTTGTTAAAACCATCCACTTGTGGTATTTCTGTTACAGCAGCACTAGATGACTAAGATACCCACCAAGCCATGATGACATAGAATGCCAAGGCTGAAAGCAAGAGTAACCTAAAACCATGAAACGGTGCTTAATTCCCGAAATGCTAAGAGGGAAGTCCAGAGGGACATTAGAGAGACCAAAGACCTAGAAAAGCTGAGGAGAGAGCAGGAGGCTGAGTGCCTAGAACTCTTTCCCCTTGTTTTTAAGGGCCAGCTTAGGGGACTTGTAGAAACAACCATCCATTACCATATAGAAAGGTCCAAGAGCAAGATCCTTGTCAGCTTTTGTGGTCTGTAGATCACTTCAGGTTTCTGGGCAACATTCTAGGATCTGTCACTGAAAAAAATATATCAAATATTCTCATCCAAAATATGGGAATGGGAAATTGTTTTTGCCTGATACTTGGAGGACCCTTTCAAAGGAAACCTATCTTTCACTCTGCCTGGAAACATCCAGTCCTACTATTTACTATATGTCCAGTAGAAAAGATGAATAAATATACCATGCTATTGATGAGATGGAGAGCATGAGTTTGAATCTTATTGTAATATAACAGAGACATCCCCAGACCTCCTCAGTTTGAGACTATAAGCCAAGTTCACATTTCTGTTGCTAGATTTATCAGGTTTTTTTTTTTTAATCCCTTTTGTTCACCCATGTAATTGTATGTTTTCCTACCTATTTCTATTTTGATACTGGTTATCTTCCTATTATTAGAAGCTATATTTTAACCTATATTTTAATGTTCATTTGCCATAAATAAATAAACATGCCTCCCATACACACACAAGTACTGTTTTACTTCCCTCTGCCAACTGCCAGGGTCACCGTGCCCCAGTCCTTTTCCAGCTCTTGGATCTGGTTGAAAGAATAATGGTCTGGGACTAAATATCATAAATTTTTCCTTTCGGTAACTTTTGGGATTCCCAAAAGGGGTTGGAAGTTTAAGATTATGGGATCATTATGATGTCACTGTTGTTGTTGTTATTCGGTGCCGTCGAGTTGGTTCTGACTCATAGCAACCCTGTCTATGCACAACAGAACGAAACACTACCTGGTGCTGTGCCATACTCACAATCATTGCTATGCTTGAGCCCATCGTTGCAGCCACTGTGTCAATCCATCTCATTGAGGGTCTTCCTCTCTTTCACTGACCCTCACTTTACCAAGCATGATATCCTCCTCCAGGGGAATGGTCCCTTCTGATAACATGTCCAAAATACGTGAGATGAAGTCTCGCCATCCTCGCTTCTAAGGAGCATTCTGGCCGTACTTCTTCCAGCACAGATTTGTTCTTCTGGCAGTCCCTGGTATATTCAATATTCTCCAACACCATAATTCAAAGGCATCAATTCTTCAGTCTTCCTTATTCTGCGTCCAGCTTTCACATGCATATGAGGCAATTGAAAACACCATGGCTTGGGTGAGGCCCACGTTAGGCCTCTTGGGGTCACTAAGTAGTCCTATGTCTCTCTTTTTCCATCACTTTGCTATTCATTACACCAGTTAAACTAGTTACTGGGACTTTTAGATTACAAGTCCTGTGAGAGGAGGAATTAGATTTGTTTTAATCACCACTGTCCCCAGACCTGGGACATAAATAACAGTTGCCTGACTGAAGAGGCCGTTTACCAAGGATGTATAAAATCACTTTATTCCTGGCCATACAAAAAATGGTACCTCTTAAAACTCTCATCAGCTGCTGACAAGAATTCCCTTAACTGGGAATATATTGCTCTAAAGTTCAACAACAAGAACGATAAAAATCAATGAAGTTGTCGCATTTTAGTTTACTGAAATTTTGCTGCCAGTTATTTCTAGGGATGTCGTTTTGACAACTCAGAATGCCAATACCTTGAGATAAGTTGGTCCATTTCTTAAAGTTCATGGAAACCCTAATATTGTTCTACCACAAGACCATTTCTCAGTAACGGGCTTCTAGCCATGTACTGTAATATAAATATTTGTTGGTAAGTCTGATTTTTGCATTTTTCCAGCCTACTTTGACCGTAATTATTGACGGTAATTAAGTCATAGACCACTGTTTTGTCTCTGATTATCTTCATCAGTATCACCAGTTCCTAGGTGAATCTGTTCCTTGTTTGGTATTGTAATTTCACTGTCAGAAGAAAGCCAAATTTTCTTGAAACAGTAAAATTAAAGTCTGTAATTTTATAGTGGTTAAGAAAAGGAATGACAGCCAGGCTACCCAAGATGCCAATCCTGTCACCTCACTTGTTACCTGTGATTTTTACAAGTTACTTAAGTCTCTGTTCTTGTTTCATCTTTTATAAAATGAGGGTAATAATAGTACCTACCTCATAGGGTTGTACTGAGGTTTAAATGAGTTGGTGTATGTAAGACACTTAGAAGAACACCCGGCACAGAGTGCTCAATAGATGCTATTATTATTACATTGTCAAAATCATTAAGCAAAATTAAGGAACTACTAGTTTTGCTCTAATTTCCCTGCCGATTTTTTTTTTAAATTTTATTCAGCATTTATTCAAAATACCAATCCCACTTGGGATACTGGACTCCCAGACACCTGAATGATGATCTGGCTTTATATAAAAAGTGATAATACCATTAGTGTCCAGGGATCGCACTGAAACATGGGAATCATGGATATGAATTGAGGTATTGAGTTCATCCTACACACTGCACCCATAACTAACTCCATTCTATTGCGTCTGGACCTCCCATTATGTTGCCTCTCTTCATCAAAATAGGTTTAGGGGTGTAAAGATTGAGCACACAGATGGAATGCATTAGAATCTAGAGGTAAGGGGAAAGAATCCATATACACTTTTGTTCAAACTTCCAAATGTGTCAAACAGCAGAAGTTTCAGGAACCTTTTATTTAGCACTGTCACTCTGCAGGAGTGAGAGCCATTCATACTGGTCACCTACATTTTAAGAAAGAATGGAGATGTAGTCTTTGGTGACAGCCTCTACAGGACTAGAGCTGTTGAGATGGTCTTGCTTGCTGCAATTTAGATGGGTTCAACTAAATAGCATGCTCTAACCCCAACTGGGAGCCAATGCTGAAAGGGAGAACCTTGAGACTAGCAGGACTGGGATCACACAGAGTCACTGATGGGAATAGCCAGGAGCCCAAAGGATTCCAAAGTTAGGCTTGATTCAAGATGAAGGCAAAACCCAAGACAGAAAGGTGACCAAACAGTGGATTGGGTCCGGCAGCAAGAAGGCCTCAAGTCATGGCCTTTCTGAACATCACTTGCTTTGGTCAAGGTGCTCTATCTGCTTGGAACATTGCCTATAAGGGTTTAAGAAAAAACTTGCCTATCAGGGTTTAAGAAAAAGAACTCACACAGTCAAAACCAGTCAAATATCAGGGCCCCATGTAAAAAGGCTCGAAACAAGGTCAAATCTTGGTGCCAACAGGACACCATAAAGCCAATTAGGAAACCAAGACAGAACCACATCGCAGCAGAAGAAAAACCCAGCAGAGATCCATGGAAGGCTACACTGGTAGGCTCAGGGGTGCTCAGGGATTATGCCATACAATGGATCCCGTACAACTGCCCCTCAGTCTAGACCCCTATTATGTTGCCTACCTTCATCAGGGTAGGGTTAGGAATGATGACGGTGAGCCTACAGGTTTAATTCATCAGTAATTACAAGTTAGAAGACAGAAACCCATAAGTATCAAGATCATAACGACATACTACTGTGTTGTAACATTATGTGGTAGGCAGAATAATGCTCTCCCCTAAAGAGGTCCACACCCTAATTTCTGGAACCTGTGAATATGTTAGGTTCCATAGCAAAGGGGAATTAAACTTGCAGATGCCATTAAGGTTGCTTATCAGCTGACCTTGAGATAGGGAGATAATCCTGGATTATCCAGGTGGGCCTAATCTAATCATGTGACTCCTTAAAAGTGAAAGAAGAAGAGGGAGAAGAGATGGTCAGTGAAAAAAACTCAACCCATCATTGCTGGTTTGAAGATGGAAGGGGTCCATGAGCCAAGGAATGTGGGTAGCCTCTAAAAGCTGGAGAAGGCAAGGAAAAAGATTTTCCCCTACAGCCTATAGAAAGGAGCACAATCCTGTCTATAACTTGATTTAGCTCAATGAGACCCATATCAGAATTCTGACCTACAGACTTGTAAAATAATAAATTTATATTGTTTAAGCCACTAAATTTGTAGTGATTTGTTACAGCAGCAACAGACAATTAATGCACATTACAATTAAAGCCATGCTTAACCTAGATTACGTTTGACTACTTAGAATCAACAAAATCATAATCTGCCCTGAATGATATTTCTTTAAAATATAAAAATCAACTTCTCTTCGAAAAATGCAAACAATACTTTGAAGAGGGCAGCGTTGTGGGGTGAAGAATGTGTATTTATCTTCTTTTTATTCCCTATAGCTGTGGTCAAATAAAGATAGGGATGAGGACCAAAACCAAGATCATGGCTGCTTCAGACATTTTTTAATTTTCATTCAAAAATTTTAAACTCTGCTCATGTTCATATGCTGGTCTCCAACAAGAATTAATATCCCCTACTCTGGGCAACCAGGTAACTGGCATTCTGGATTCATATAGTGGTAAAGAAATAAAAACAAAGGAATTCTTTGGTGAACACATTGGAACAAGTATACCACCCTGGAGCCCTGGTGGCGCAGTGGTTAAGAGCTCAGCTGCTAACCAAAAGATTGGCAGTTTGAATCCACCAGCCGCTCCTTGAAAACCCTATGAGGCAGTTCTACTCTGTCCTATAGGGTCTCTATGAGTTGAATTGACTCGACAGCGACGGGTTACCACTTTATTAAATGTATCTAACTAGCGGAGTTTATCACTAAGTCATATGACCATCATCCCAGAATTTAAAATGCTTTAAATCATCATAATCTTATAAATTCCATCAGTATACCCCAGCCTCAGTTATAAGAGTGGAAAATGAATCACAATCGATTTTTTAAATGCCAAGAAGGAACCTGAGGCCGTGGTCAAAGGGTAGAAGTGCAGAGCCCCAAGGGAAGGAGAGATCACCAGGGCAGAGAGCAAAATCCCAACCTCCCTGCTCAGCTTCCAAAACTTCCCCTCAGCCCTGCCTGTTGCCACTCTAGCACCAGTGTTCAAAACCACCTTCTGGGTATTTCACTGGCATGTTAAGACTAGGTTAAATTTCATTTTAGCCAATGGAAGGTATTGTTCTATTCAGGCATTGTTCTTCTTCAAATGTCATACTGGTCCAGGTTTTCTGTATAAACTTTTGGTTACTGCTGTTAGAATCTGAAATCAAAAGATGTGACAGAGCATTTAACACACTGACTTCTTTCACCCTCTTTTGACCTGGCTTTTGTCCTCATTTTTATTTTATTTTTTGGTACCCACTGCTTTTTCCATTTTAGTTTTTCTGGGGATAGTTTATTGTTCAGAAGCAGCAGCATCCTCAATAAATACATAAATTACTAGAAGAACTTACCGTATATTGGCTATTGCCTACCATCTTAAATAATTTATTTTCCAAAATCTGAATAAATAGTTTTGAAGGAACAGCAAAGAGAGTGGAGGCCTAAAAAAAAAAATTAACAAAGCATTTTAAGGAAAATCTGATGGGAAAAGGAGCAAGAAATAAAGAAAAAAAGACTCAAACAATTTACCATATTTGTCTTTTTCTTCAGCGGTTCTTTCTTTTAGCTGTAACAATCAGTCCCTTAGATTAGAATTCATATAGACCTTGATCTTAACCATCCACAGGGTGAGGGAATTAAGGGGAGGCAATAGCACTAAAGAAGAGGAGATTAGACATAAGGAACAGTCAGCTGAAGATTTTATTATACAGAGTCCCATGGTGCTGTTCTGTTCTTTTCAATGTGGTGAAAAATAATTCAGTGCCTAATCTAGATCTTGTCTGTCCTGAATGATATTACAAGCCCTCTCTGCAAAAAGACTGAAATTTCCTCCAGAGCTTATGTGACTCAATTTTATGCTCCTTAAGTTGTATGAGGACAAGAACTGGGGGCAGAGGGATATAAAATTAGCTAACCTGGGAAGAAGTATAACTTGGCTGCCTATTTTTTTAAAAAATGTGAGTCCAGTGCCCCCTTGAGTAAGGTCCTTCCTTACAAGGTGTGTGTGGAGAAATACTCGTCTCTCTTGAGCTTCGTTCCACACATTTTTCAGTTTTTGAATTATCTTCAACAAAATTTTACTTGCATGTGATATTAATGACATTGTTCAATAATTTCTACATTCTGTTAGATCACTTTTCTTTAGAATGGGCACAAATAGGGATCTCTTTCAGTCAGTGGCCAGGTAGCTGTCTTCTGAATTTCTTGGCATAGACGAGTGAGCACTTCCAGCATTCCACCCGTTTGTTGAAACATCTCAATTGGTATTCCATCAATTTCTGGAGCCTTGTTTTTTTGCTGGTGTCTTCAGTGCAGTTTGGACTTCTTCCCTCAATATCATCAGTTCTTGATCATATGCTACCTCCTGAAATGGTTGAATGTCAACCAATTCTTTTTGGTGCAGTGACTCTGTGTATTCCTTTCATCTTCTTTTAATGCTTCCTGCATCATTCAACATTTTGCCCATAGAATCCTGCAATATGGCAACTTGAGGCTTGAATTTTTTCCTTCAGTTCTTTCAGCTTGAGAAATGCTGAGTATATTCTTCCCTTTTGGTTTTCTAACTCCAGGTCTTTGTGCATTTCACTCTACTACTTTACTTTGTCTTCTCGAGCTGTCCTTTGAAATCTTCTGTTCACCTGTTGTACTTTATCATTTCCTCCATTTGCTTTAGCTACTCTACGTTCAAGAGCAAGTTTCAGAATTTCTTCTGACATCCATTTTGCTCTTTTCTTTCTTTCCTGTCTTTTTAATGACCTTTTGCTTTCATCGTGTATGATGTCTTTGATGTTTTATTCCACAACTAGTCTGGTCTTCGGTCATTAGTGTTTAATGAGTCAAATCTATTCTTGAGATGGTTTCTAAATTCCTGTGGGATATACTCAGGGTTGTACTTCGGCTCTCATGGACACGTTTTAACTTTTTCAGCTTCAGCTTGAACTTGCATATGAGCAATTGATGGTCTTTTCTGCAGTCAGCTTCTGACCTTGTTCTGATTGATAATATTGAGCTTCTCCATTGTCTCTTCCCACAGATGCAGTCAATTTGATTCCTGTGTATTCCATCTGGTGAGGTCCACATATGTAGTCTCTGTTTATGTTGGTGAAAAAGCAGTATTTGCAATGAATAAGTCATTTGTCTTGCAAAATTCTATCATGCGATCTCCGGTATTGTTTCTATCACTGTCTTAGGCTGGGTTCTTTAGAGAAGCAAAACCAGTAATGCATATAAGTGTATATATAGAGAGAGATTTATATCAAGGAAAAAGCTCACAAGACTGTAGAGGCTAGAACGTCCCAAGTCCGTGGATCAGGGTGGAGGCCTCTCCCAAGTCATGCAGCCACAGAAGCTGGTGAGCCCAAGATCAGCAGGTCGGAGAGCAGGGCTCCCACTCACAGGCTGTGAAGGTTGACGAATTCCGAGATCGGCAGGCAAGACCACAAGCTTTCTCCTGATTCACGTAGCTGCAGGGGCTGGCGAACCCAAGATTGGCACGTCAGAGATCAGGGCTCTGCTCACGGGCTGTGAAGATCGACAAATCCCAAGTTTGGCAGATAAGCTGACAGCTCAAATCCCAAGAACCGGAGATGAGATGACAGGAGGCAGCCGCAGGATCCAGAGAGAGCAAAAAGCCAGAATGTCTGCTTATATTCAGATGTGGGCCGCACCCCCAAGGAGACTCCCTTTCATCTGATTGGCTACTCACAGTATATTCAATCATGGGAGTGATCACATTAAAACACTGAGAATCATGGCCCAGCCAAGTTGACACACAATCTTAACCATCACAATCACCAAGGCCATATTTTCCAACTATTGATCCTTCTTCTTTCTTTCCAACCTTCATATTCCAATCAGCAGTAATTATCAATGCATCTTGATTGCATGTTTGATCGATTTCAAACTGCAGAAGTTGGTAAAAATCTTTAATTTCTTCATCTTTGGCATTAGTGGTTGGTGCATAAATTTGAATAATAGCCATATTAACTGGTCTTCCTTGTAGGCGTATGGATATTATCCTCTCACTGACAGCACTGTACTTCAGGATAGATCTTGAAATGTTCTTTTTGATGATGAATGCGACACCATTTCTCTTCAGTTTGTCATTTGTGGCATAGTAGACCATATGATTGATTCAAAAGGCCAATTCCAGTCCATTTCAGCTCACTAATGCCTAGGATATTGATCTTTATGCTTTCCATTTCATTTTTGATGACTTCCAATTTTCCTATATTCATACTTTGTACATTCCACATTCCAGTTATTAATGGATGTTTGCAGGTGTTTTTCTCATTTGGAATCATGCCACATCAGGAAATGAAGGTCCCCAAAACTTGACTCCATCCACGTCATTAAAGGTGACTCCACTTTGAGGAGGCAACTCTTCCCTGGTCGTCGTTTGAGTGCCTTCCAACCTGAGGGGCTTATCTTCTGGCGCTATACCAGACAATGTTCCACTGCTATTCATAAAGTTTTCACTGGCCAATTTTTTCAAAAGTAGACCATCAGGTCCTTCTTCCTAGTCTGTCTTAGTCTGGAAGCTCCGCTTAAACCTGTCTACCATGGATGACCCTTATGGTATTTGAAATACCAGTGGCATAGCTTCCAGCATCACAGCAACACACAAGCCACCACAGTACGACAAACTAACAGACAAGTGGTGGTCTAAAATATTACTTCAAGAGAATTTTTTTAAAGTGAGCAACCTATGCAAAGAAAAGCTCACCACCAGAAAGCTGCATTAGAGCCAAATTCTGTTGTTTTAAGTAATTGTCTAGGAATGGGCACACTGTTTTCAGGAGTCTTGTAGGCTTCAAAGAGCTAGTACTCCCTGAGAAGGAATGAAATTGCTCTAAGGCCACCCCTTGTTACGAGAAATGAAATGCTAGCAGCCAGATTGGCATGCGATCCCTGACCTTGTCTAACTCCAGCCTCCAGTGACTTCCCCTGAGTCTCATGATGAGTCAGAGTGGGAAGGGAGTATGCCACCCTCTCTCCACTTGCTCTGCAGGAAGACATTTAGTCAGCTCATGAATTATTTTTACAAGCACGATTATTTCTCATTATGTGTGTGTATGAAGCACCAAGTGAATGCAAATTTATTACTAAATATGAAATAGAAGGTAAATAGTAGGTAAAACCAATAAACCAGTTGCCAATGAGTCAACTCCAACATCTGGCAACCCCACAGGTATCAGAGTAGAACTGTGCTCCGTATGGCTTTCAATAGATAATTTTTCAAAAGTAGGTGGTCAGGCCTATCTTCTGAGGCACCTCTGGATGGACTTGAACCTCCAGCCTTTTGGTTAGCAGCCGAGTGCGTTAACCACTTGCACCACCCAGGAACTCCAAATAGTAGGTAAGTACTCTGGTCCTGGGCTTCCTGATTACTAAGTAACCACAGCACAAACAGGTAGTCTAAAACCACATGGAAAATTGCTGGGAAAGTAATAATTGGTCTGCGTTGCTTTGCATTGGGTGTTAATTTGGCTAAAGCAGATTTGGCTGAGAGAATCATGATAGGTACAGCACACGGGGTCCTGTTCGTATGGCCACGGAGAAAGATCTTTTCTTCCCTTGAGATTCTGTGTCTAGAAGGCAGTATAGATTTTTTTTTTTTTAATATTTTATTGTACTTCAGGTGAAGGCTTACAGAACA
>NW_004444032.1:10629143-10652626 GCF_000243295.1 Trichechus manatus latirostris | reverse complement strand
ACTGGTGTATAGGAATCCAACTGATTTTTGAATGTTTATCTTGTATCCTGCTACTCTGCTGAATCTTTCTATTAGTTCCAGTAGATTTCTCGTGAGGCAGTATAGATTTTAGCACATGAAAATATTGCCTAGGTCTAGGTCTTTCCTGAAAATGTCAGACATGTTTGTGGCCTTTAAGCACATTTGGTTTTGTATTTATTGAAATGTTTATTAAAACAATATGTTTATTGAAATCCAAAGAAGTTAGTTAAAAAATTTAAGCTTCACAAAACTTATTTAGAACCTAATGACTCACATCTTTGTTTTTATCTGAAGCAGAAATTATTCCACATACAGATAACCATATATGTAAATTTTAAGGCATATATACATATATATTCACAGTCATATGTGTGTGTGTATATCTATATATATATATATGTCTTAAGAGGAATAGGAAACCCTGGTGGCATAGTGGTTAAGAGCTAAGGCTGCTAACCAAAAGATTGACAGTTCAAATCCACCAGGCCCTCCTTGGAAACCATATGAAGCAGTTCTACTGTTCTATAGGGTTGCTATGAGTCAGAATCAACTCAACGGCAATGGGTTTGGTTTTTTGTTTTTTAAGAGGAGTACATACTTTTTAAGAACATATAAAAATGTTTGGGAAACACATAGCCAATTTAAAATATCAAGCCAAAAAAAAGGGGGGGGGGGAGTTTTCTTGTGAAATGTATATAAAGCTGAATTATACAATCAAACCTCATTAATTCCTGTTCTACACATTCAGAATTTATAATTAATATTCTTGGCACTACATATAAGATGAAATTCTGATTAGGTGAAATACTAGTATAAACAAAAGAAATATTTATACATTTAAAAGCTAACAGTTTTATGCCACATTTTATTAGTAGCTCTTGTACTCAAAGAATAAATGGCTAATGATAAATAACACATTAAACACCACCAAGGTTCTAGAAATGATCTTGGTACTAAAACAGTATTCTAAGACCAATAGTCACTTGCATCATTATTGTTGATAAGGAAAGAATAATAGCACAGTTGTGTTCAGTAAATATTCACTATTATTATGATATGTATTATTATTATTAACTATGCCATTATCGGAGCCCTGGTGGTGCAGTGGTTAACAGCTATGGCTGCTAAACAAAAGATCGGCAGTTTGAATCCACCAGGCACTCCTTGGAAACCCTATGGGGCAGTTCTACTATGTCCTATAGGTTCTCTATGACTCGGAATCGACTCGACAGCACGGGGTTAGGTTTTGTATTTTGGTATGCTATTACATTATCAGAATAATAATGTGAATGTGGTTCCATCCATGCTATATATCAAAATCCATATAGTGGGAGTCTAAAGGTCAGAAATGCATTTGATTTTTAAGTTCTAAACTCTGAATTTTATATTAGACTATTAACTCTCAAAATCTGGGCAAATTAGCAAGTTTTACTGTACAATTAAAAAGGAGCCCTGGTAGCACAATTGTTAAGTGCTCAGCTGCGAACCAAAAGGTTGACGGTTCCAACCCACCCAGCAGCTCTGCAGGAGAAAGACCTGGCAATTTGCTTCCTTAAAGATTACAGCCAAGAAAACCCTATGGGGCAGTTCTACTTTTGTCACATGGGGTTGCTATGAGTCGGAATCGACTTGGTGGCAACCGACAATGGTAACATTGTACAATTAAGTGTTTTTTCTCTTATCTGGTATCATAGTCTACAAAAGATATTTCTCCACTGACTATTTAGCTCATAATGCAAGTGTGGATTCCTGATTACCCCCTACAGCCATGGGCTGAACAGGGGAACATCAGAGCAGATTCAGCCCAATGTACTGGATATCTAGATCCCTTTACCCAGGCAACTTAGGACTGAGCTTCTAGACAGAGTAGAAGTTTTTCTCATCATTACACACAGCTTTCTAACTCTTCTCTTTTGAAAGCCCAGAGTTTGTTCATACTTTCTCTTCTCCCCCTTTTCTAAGGGATATTATCTTTAGTATTATGACCCTGACTTAAATGCCCATAAAACTATTCTGAGTTTACAACCAGAATTTACCTGGAGACAATTTTTTTTTCCACCAGACTCTAAACTACAGTGTTTCATGTCCCAGATTGTCTAGAGAGTCAGTTTCCCAGCAGTCAGAAATATTATAGCTTGAGTTTGCTGGCCATGTGCTGAAGAAGCGGTATGGATGCTTTGCGTATCTCTTTTCCCAGGTGTTTAGAGTGGCAACCCTCCTGTGAAAGTTCCCCGTCCATAGCCTCGCAGCCTCTGCTGGCGTCAATTCCTTCTATTACTGTCTGCCTGAATAGTTGATAGAGTTAAGTGAGTGCAACTTCCTTTTTTTCACCAGGTTCCCCTTGAGTGCTTCAGCAATACGGGGCAATTTATCATGCTTTTTGTGCAACAGTGCACAGACTTTTTTAAGAATGAATTTAGACTTTCCCTTCCTGTTCAAAAAATAAGCAGTTCTCAGGTTCGCAACATTAAAAGCCCTGATTAGGATAGTTGGGCCAGCAACATCAGCAGGCCCAAGTAACCCCAGTCATAGACCCCTATTTCATTTTTCGTCTTGCTTCATTTTCCTTAGAGGCCTTGGTGGCGCAATGGTTAAAGCGCTCGGCTGCTAACAGAAAAGTTGGCAGTACAAACCACGAGGCGCTCCGCGGGAGACAGATGTGGCAGTCGGCTTCCGTAAAGATTTACAGTCTTGGAAACCCTATGGAGCAGTTCTGCTGTGTCCTACAGGGTCACTATGAGTCAGAATCGACTCGACGGCAGTGGGTTTAGTTTTATGTTAGAAGACAATATTTGGATAAGTGAAATACAACATATTCAGATAATTCAGTTATGATTAGAAATTTGCACATCCCTATTTATAATATTTCCTGTTTGTAGAATAGGATTGGACTAGGGCTTGGATAATTTTTTTACCTTTGGAGAAATACAAATGTGTAGTTTAAGGAGGATCAGAAATAAAATTAGAATTAAAATTATATATTTCAAAAGCTCTACAGTTATCTGTTTAGTACATGGAAAAGCTGTGACATTAAGGTTTTTTTTTCAGGCTTCAAAGACACATTTGATATTTAAAAATATATCGTTGAGGTATAAAATGGCAAGTTTTAATTATTTCAGGAATTGGGTTCTTTCTAAAGTAGCTTTAGCATGAAGACAGTGGAACTTAAAATAAGAGAGACTTCATTAACAAAAATGAGGGTCAGTGGGGGTGAGGTGGGAGTCTGTTTCTCTTCACATTGCCAAATGTATCTCCATTTGCCTCTGGTTTTGTCCTGGGTCTGTTTCTGAAAAGAGGCTGCCAGGACTGGCAAATTGTGCTGAGTTTTATGTAATAAGGGCGAATAACCTGCAGTTCTGAGGCTATTAGGGTGAAACCATTTCTACATGTGTGTCTTAATCTCCATGTTGGAATACTCATCTACAGATGTTATAAGCATTAAGCCATTATTTCTTCTTTTGGAAATAAATTTTCCAGAATAGTCTCTGTATCCCATAGTACCTGAATGTTAACTTTGAACTTTGTTGTTTATTCTTTGCTTTACATTTTTATGTCAACTAAATCCAATTTTCCCGTTATTTCATAAATAACTGTTTTCCATATAATAAGAGCATCAATGCTTTTTGCAATTGGAAGAGACTTTAGAGCCCGTATAGTCCTACAGATCCTGAAATCCAAATTCCTTCCAGAGCACCAGTACCTATGTGAAGTTACCAAAGGTGAGAGAGTAAGAAGTAATAATGACCACAGAGACTAAAGAGTATAAACCCACTTAAAGGCACCAAGCTCAAAAGTTTATTCAAACACTCAGCTGTCCTGACAAATCATGTCTGCGGGCCGTCTTTGGATGGCAATTTGCAATCACTGATTTAGTCTAATCCTCTTGTTTTAAAAATAAATTGATCTTCCTAGTAAAGTTATGTTTGCTGGAAATAGAGACCAAGTTTTCTGGCTTTGAGTTAATTGATTAATTAAATATCTATTGAGTGCCCACTTCTACCAGATATTTTAATATATTTAATCGATTATGCTTATGCCATATACTTAGAAAAACAAATAATGAGTTTAAAACTGAAGGTAGGGTTGACGAAGGAGGGTCTCATGGTCAGATCTACCTTTTGAAAGGATCCCTCTGGCCGCTGTGTGGAAAGGCACACTAGAGTGGATGCTGAAAGATCAGTGACGAGGCTATTGAAGCACTTCATGAGCAATGATAGAAGCTTGGACGAGGGAGGTGAGGTGCTAGAGACATGGACAGATAGAATATATTTAAGAGGTAAAATAGGGAATAGATATGCCAGGGGGTGATAAGGGAGAGAGATGTTAAAGATGATTCCAGTATCCTTGGGTTTTGCACCTGGTTAGATGGCTGTGCCATTCAGAGAGATGAGATCACTGAGAAAGGATCAAATTGTGGCTGGTGTGGTAGAGAGTGTTTTCATGTGCCATAAGGTCAGGGGCATGATCTCATTTACTTTGCCAGGGGCACAATGCTCATTTACTCTAGAACAGTGGCTAACACATAGTAGGTGCTCAATAAATGCTTGTTACGTAAACGAATCATGTAGTAAGTTTTGGATATGTTGAGTTTGAGTGTCTTTGAGACATTCAAGAGGTGATATCAAGTAGATGTCTTAACTTATGGGGTTGGAGCTTAGAGGGGAGAAACTTGGGATCTACCGACATATAGATGATAAGATGATGAGATTGCGTAACGAAAAAAACCCAAACCCGTTGTGGTGAAGTCAATTCCGACTCCCAGCGACCCTGTAGGATAGAGTACAGCTGCCCCGTAGAGTTCCCAAGGAGCACCTGATGGATTCGAATTCCTGACCTTTTGGTTAGCAGCCGTAGCTCTTAACCACTACACTGCCAGCGTTTCCTGAGATTGCCTAGGGGATAGGAAATAGAATAAGAAGTATAGAGGGCCTAGGATAGGCCCTTAAAGAATACTAGCCTTTAGAGATTGGGTAGGATCCAGCCAAAAAATGATGGAAAGGCATTTTCAGTTATGTAGGAGGAAAACAAAAAATGTGGTTGTAGAGGCTAAGGGAAGAGAGTGTAGAGTGATACAGATGGGTTAAGTAAGAGCCTGGGAGTCATTGGTGCCTTTAGTGGAGTGTTTGAGGTGGAAGCTAGATTGGAACTGATTGAAGAGTAAACAGGGAGGTGAGGGAAGAGAGACAGTGGTTTGGAGGCAGAAGATGAGGACATTCAATCACTTATATTCAGTTTCTATTGATGGTGATGGAAAATTTGTCAGAGGACATTGATGATGTTTGTACAACATAATTGCTGTGCTTGTGTCACTGAATTGTACACGTGAAAAATGTCAAATTGGCAAATATGTTATCTATATGTTTCCAACAATAAAAAAATAAGGCCATGCCTTTTAGAGATATGTACTAAAATTTTGGGAGTCCTGGTAGCACAGTGGTTAAAGTGCTCAGATGCTAAACAAAAGGTCAGCAGTTCGAACCCACCAGTGGCTCCACAGGAGAAAGGTGTGGCAGTCTGCTTCCGTAAAGACTTACAGCCTTGGAAACCCTATGGGGCAGTTCTACTCTGTCCTATAGAGTCACTATGAGTTGAAATCAACTCGGCAGCAGTCGGTTTGGTGGTTTGGCTCATTTTCCTTTGTGAAAGACCCAATTACAAACGTTTGTGGATTTTTCTAAGGCTGTTTCCTTCACAGAGGTTACATTCAGCTCTTTGGCAAGAAAAATCCCAGAGCAATTATTGGCTCTGGGGAACCACTAGCCATTTGTGTACTATTTCAGAAGAACCCATTGTGAATATCGATAGTCTCCACACACAGGTTCTTTTCAGAATGCGAGAGCTTCTTTACCATTTGGAACATGCTTAAAATTGAAATCAACAGTCATGCCCTCACAAGGACACCTGTGTTATATATTCTAAACGAGACTGTGTCATGTGACATACGATAAGGATGTGGATTTCTTCTCATCATTCTTCTGTGCTCACCTCCAGCTTGTATGCTCTCATTTCTCTTTTCAAAATATTCTCTGGTATACTTCTAGAAAACTTGCTGCTTAAATGGAGGCATATGGAGCTACAAGGAAGCTGGTTGTATTCTGGGTGACATTCTAATAAGAAACTCGTTTTTGGATAATAGCCCGTTTGGAACTAATTCTCCACTATCCCTCGTGGTCAAGAAATGGCATGTTCAAATTAATCAAATATTCTGGTACCTTATACACGCTAATGTTTATCGTAGGTGATGATGCTGCATCTTACAGGATGATGACTTTGTAAAGAATTAGAAATAATTAGCTATAAAGCCCAGAGGAATATTATTTAATCTTTCTTTGACTGAGACATTTGCCTAGAATGCAGAGCTTCGAACCTGTCGCTGCTGAGAATTTGCATTTCCACCCCGGATATACTGAATCAGAATCTACATTTTAATGAGATCCTCAGATGATTCTTATGTACGATAAATTTTGAGAACCACGAATCTACTGGTGCTTTTCAGCGTTGGTCCCTTACCAGCAGCATTAGCATTGCCTGGGAACTTGTTAGAAATGCAAATTCTCAGCAGAGATTCGAACCAGAACTAACGGGTCCAAAGCCCTGCCCAATGTTGCAGGTCCTTCTTAGTCAGGATTAGGAACAGCTGTTAGTTTTCAGTGGCTTTACAAATAGTGCAGGTTAATAAGGTTATGGTTAATAGAATGCCAGAAAGCAGAATTTATTATGGCACTCAAGCATTAATGCAGAACGTAATCATCATGCCTTTCCAAAGAAACCAACGGAGCCTAAACTATTTTAATGACTTAAATTAATCTTAAATTAAATACAGTATAACTTTTGGAGGACTGCCTTTCGAAAATGAAACAAAATAGCCAAGTAAGAGAAGTTTAGATAGGAGAAGAAAACATATATTTTGATAATAGTTTACCAGAAAATAAAAATTTTGTTATGCAATGGCCTTCTAGAAGGACAGCCTTCAACTTCAACTCTTCAGACAAAGTTTGGACTGGACTGTGGGACATAAAATGATACTTGTGAAGGTGTTCTTCTTAGCTCAAGTAGATACATGAGACTAAACGGGCAGCTTCTGTCCGGAGGTGAGATGAGAAGGCAGAGAGGGTTAGGAGCTGGTTGAATGGATATGGGAAATCAGGGGTGGAAGGGAGGAGTGTGCTGTCATAATATAGGGAGAGCAATTAGGGTCACATAACAATGTATGTATAAATTTTTGTATGAGAGACTAACTTGAAATGTAAACTTTCACTTAAACTATAATAATAAACAAAAAAAGGATAGCCTTCAAAAAGATAGCATTTATTTTATTTCTAAAAATTGGATTTTAATCACAGCTTTCCTTTACAAAGTTTAAAGTTTTTAAATGCAAATGAGTTTCATTTTTTAAAATCCTACTATACAATCACTTGGTTTTTTAAAAACAGGTACATTAGAATGCATCAGATCTTTCAGTTTAAGAGCAAGCCGACAAGAAGGGGGTGGAAAATCTGGTACAGATTACACGGTCCTGTGGTATGAAGGGGACAGGAGTACCCTTGTTAAGGGGCCTAAACATTTTTCCACAGGAGCCCAGAACCCTGCTCTTGTTAAAATCAGTTACCATCAAGTTGACCCCAACTCATGGATACCCCATGTCTGTCAAAGTAGAATTGTGTTCCATAGAGTTTTCAGTGGCTTATTTTGGAGAAGTAGATCATCAGGCCTTTCTTGCAGGCACCTCTAGATGGACTTGGCACTTCCAACTTTCAGTTAGCAGTCAAGCACGTATTTCTCTAAACAGCCAGCTCAGACTATTGAAAATAAGAATTGTGTTTCAAAACTTCTGTTTTTGTAACTTTTAGCAGAATACTCATGGCATAAAGTGAAGTTATAAAGCCAAGAGTTGTATATTATCTCATCTGTCTTCCCAGATTCTTCACTTAAAATTTGATTAAAGAAGTAGTTATACTTTGAGGATAGAGAACAATTAGTTGCAAGTAGTATTCCTATGGTTTTAGTTTCTGAGTGTTAATTCTGCCTCTGCTCTTTTTATCCTAACTTCTAACTGAGAGTTTCCAGAACTAAATGGAAACTTTAAGACAGCCAGTCTACCCTCAAGACAAAAAGAGTTTGAGAAACGATGTCTTTGTAGGTGACACTATTCCACAAACATCCTGCTCCAGCAACGTTGTCCTGTAATGGCCAATAACCTGTCTGGGCCTGTGTTACTTGGTGATTTCTATTAAATTTGAAACTGTAATTTGTTATCATTCTTTCAGTGATTCTTATTCGTAAAAGAAAAAAGAATTTATTTTTCTTCTTTTTTGTAAGGAAGTTTTCTCTTAGATAAAAATTCTTTAATATGTAAAAAAAAAAAAAAAATTAGAATATTTTTTAAATATTCCAAGTAAAAAAAAAGCATCCTTAGAGATGATCTTCTGAACATGGTTTAAATTCAAAAATCTGTGTCTTCCCAGATAAAATGAATTTTTGCTCATGGAAGACATGTTTTCAAAAGGCACAGATTGTTATTGCTAGATAGAACTTAGAGAGCATGTTGGGTACTGAGTGCTGGGAGATACAGAAGGAATAGGAATTTGAAAATATTTTTAAATCACAACTTCACTTTTTTCCTAATTATTCTTCCAAATATTTTTTACCTGTTGTCTAGTTACAACAAAATTGCCTCTGTTAAATGACACCTAAATATGAGTCCATCTTTAATTAGGCTCATGACGTTGGGTAACCACGATATTGACCTCCACGAATTATACTAGGGACTCTTGTCTAGATATCATAATGAATTTGTTCATTCATTCATTTTCCCATTTTAAAACATTTGAGTGCCTACCATGTACAAAACCAAAACCAAACCCATTGCCACTGAGTCAATTCCGACTCATAGCAACCCTATATGACAGAGCAGAACTGCCCCCATAGAGTTTCCAAGGAGCAGCTGGTGGATTCGAATTGCCAACCTTTTGGTTAGCAGCCGGACACTGTCGCAGCCCCTCACACGGGGCACCATCTGTCGCAGCGGCGACGGTTGTCGGGATGGCGAAGACAGTAACCAACTGCACAACTCTTACAGAGAAGTGGGGCCAGGAGGGTCACTCTGAGGAGTCGAACCCCAGCTTCAGTCCCAGGAGTTTATTTATAGTCAATACAGCAAGCAGTGAAGCAAATAACAGAACAATGGGCTTTGGGTGAGTAACAATAAGTTTTGGGCAAGGGAGAAGGAATTCAGGAAAACAAGCCAATCAGTAACAGCAATAGGTTTGGGAAAACAAGTCATGCCTAATCTCATTCTTATCGCTGACAAGTCTCCAACATGTCGTATACAGCATAGAGGCCTGTGGGGGCTGCAGTTGTCAATAGTGCAGCCATGTTTAAATGGCATATATCCCACAGGACACTTAACCACTGTGCCACCAGGGCTCCTACCATGTGCAAGGCATGGTATTATGTGCTCTGAATATGATGACTGACCAACAACTCTGCAGAAAGCTTATAGTCTGTTAATCGAGATAATACTTCTAAATAACTATAGGCAGTTTCCGGGTTACAAACTCCAACTTATGGACAGCTCATGCTTTCTCTTTAATGTCGTGTATATTTGCCCTCACTTTGAAATGATTGAACCAACCCCTACTCAAAACAAATCACCTTCACTTGCTGCACGTGCAGCTTTTAAATCATTGAAAAGGCTTCAAGCCTTTTCTTGCACTAAAGTAAAGCTAAATAAGAACTGTATGTACCTGTTCCGACTTACCTACAAATTCTAGTTAAAGACACAGTTAGGAACGGTCTCCTTCATAACCCGGGGACTGCCTGTGTAACAAATGTAGAAAGCAACAAGGATCCTAAAATAGGTACAGACAACAGCTATGAAGGTTTAGAGAAAGGCAATATTCTATGTCAGGAAGAATTTGGGATGGCTTGCTTAGTGGAGGCTGTTACATTTGGTTTAGATGTTAAATGATATTTAAGAGTAGAACTTTATTTATGGATAATAGTGGCAAATACTCCAGGCAAAACAGAAAACAGGAGATCTAAAACTTTGGTGCATGGACAGGGAGTCATGTATAGCTCAATCCAAGTGAAGTGGAGAGTAGAAAGGGGAAGGATAGAAAGTAAGTGGGGGCAGATCATGGAGCCTTTGAATTCCTGACTAAGATACCTGGGGTTCTTCAATAGCCAATAGAGAGCCAGGAAAAGGTTCTGAGCACTATGTTCTAAGCAGTAATGTGTAATCTGGATTAGAGTGAGGGCCAACTGAAGGCAGAGGGAAGTTGGGGTTCCTTTTGTAAGATAATGAAGGCTTGAAGTAGGGAAGTGGGAATGACAACACAGAAATACTGCATAGGTAGCTGAGAGAAGCATGGCAACATTTGGGATATAGGGCAAAGAAAAGAGGAGTAAAGTATGATCCAAAGTTTTGAACTATCATTCTGTAAAATAACAAGGAACCCTACAACAGAGTTCTCCCAGACAGTTTTCCTACTTGTCACCCCCCTTGGTCTCTGCCTCCTCCAGATCTATCCTGCAGAGCAGCGTACCTGTTACAAAACAGGAAGGCAGGTACCTGCTTCAGATTTGCTCAGGAAGTAACAGGCAAGAATTAGATGGCAACCTGTCTTGCCACCTTCAGGAATTGTTTGGCTCTGATAGTCACCCGACTCCTATTGGTTGTGGCATCAAATTCTTCCTAAATTGCATGCCCTGGAAACAATAATCTCCCATGACTGATAGCCCTGCCTGCCTCAAAACCTCAACATGCATCACTTTCTCAATCCCAGCCACTGGTCTCTTTTTAGCTCTTCAAACAGGCCAAGCCTCTCTCATGCCTCAAGGCCTTTGCACATGCTGTTCCCTGGAACAATCTCCTTACCAAATTTTCACATTTATTGTTCTTTGTTTATTTTTTGGCCTCAGCTTAAATGCCACCCACAAGGACCCCCAAGGACTTACCTGATCACTTCATATAAAGAACATCTGGCCTTTTATTCTCTATCTGAGCCCTCTGTTTCTTTCCTTCATGGTACTTATTACAACTTGCACAACTATTTTATTTGAATTTTTACTCTTTTTTCCCCCTTTGGGCTTTTTTCCTGATAAAACATAACTACCGCAGCAGCATAAACTATGTCTGTTTTCTCAGTCTCTGTACCCTTAGCACCAACAACACTGCCCGGCACTCCGTAGCAGTTGCTCAATAAATAGTTGTTGAATGAATGAGTGAATGAATGAATGAACCCACTGTTCAGAAGCCTTTATATGGCCTAAAAATAGGATCACTTATTTCAATTTGAATATATTCAATTTGAGTATAACAAAAGTGGTAACAATAGCCACCTATTTTCTTTAATCGTCAGAATAACATTCATATAAAGAGTATTCATAGTCTTCTAACAGTGATATTTGGGAAACAGAATGTAGATATTCCTTGAATTTCTTAATTTTCATAAAAACTATATGGTACCAAACTATGTTACAGTGTTTTCCAGCCCTTTAAAAAAATGAAATGAAATAGAAAATATCAGAGTGTGCTGCATATAAGAAGGGTAAGTTTAGTTCCAGTAAACTTTTCAGTTTGTGGTGTGTGTCGCCACAATGTAAAATTATTTTTTACTGTGATTCAAAGTCAAAATACATTCTGATATTTTCCATGTTATCCTAATCCCTTATCTGGCTGCTATCATAGCTCTGCAAATCCAGCCACAGATTGTCATTCTGCAGTATTACGATTCCTTACAGCCTATTTGCGATGGAAGCTTCCCCAGAAAGGCACACCAAAATTTGATTTTTTTTTTTTTTTTTGTATTTTCTTATAAATCAGCATACCTAGGGTCTCTCAGAATGCTTGGGCTCACTGTAACGTGCATTTCCAGAGTTCTTTCTCTGCAGAGTACTGAACAGCTTTTAAATTAACAAGAAAAACAAAACAAAGCACCTAGGGTAGGACAGTGGTGAGAATTGCTGCTGTTTAAATCAGGAATTTGAAACAATGATTTGATGAACATTAACGACATCTGCTAAAATAAAATTTACATTAACTTCTTTTTTTTTCTTTTTCTCTTCTCTCTAAGCTGGTTGCCTTGTGCTTGGCTGTATGATTTTCCCTGATGGCTGGGATTCAGATGAAGTAAAACGAATGTGTGGAGAAAAGACAGACAAGTACACTCTTGGGGCTTGTTCAGTCCGCTGGGCATACATCCTGGCAATTATTGGAATCTTGGATGCCCTGATCCTCTCGTTTCTAGCATTCGTGCTTGGTAACCGACAAGACAGCTTGATGGCAGAGGAACTGAAGGCAGAAAACAAAGGTAAGATTTGCACAAAACTTGATGACATTCTTTATTCTTTCCCATCAAGTGCTAGTACTTCCCCTGTGGTTCGGATTTGCTTCCCTCAACTCAAGAAATTTACACGTTTAAAATACAGTATTTTTACACTTACCTTTCGCAGGCTCCCTGCATCCCTTATGATCGTTTCATTTCATGTTTACGGATTCTTGTTTCGTCCGTTTATGATTTCAGTTTGCTATCAAAAGTTAATGGCAAAATAGCACATACCAAAAAAAAAAAAAAAAGAGTTAATGGCTGTGATACAACATTATTTATCTATTTGGTTGAACAGAGAGTGCTTCCTCTCCATGTATTCAGCTATTTTCCAGGTTGAAATAAATGCCTGGGAAATCTCGTAGAATCATCTGTAAATGTCATTCTTAAACAACTGCTCACAATCATTTTATTTGGATTTAGACTTATTCTCTCAGAGAAGTAGTGATACTGGCCCCAAATAGTCCCCGTTAGAGATTTCTCTAGTTACCTACTGTCTTAGTCATCTAGAACTGATCTAACAGAATTAGATGTGGATGACTTTAACAAAGAGAAATTTGTTTCTTCACATTAAAGTAGGCTAAAAGTCCAAATTCAGGGCATCAGCTCCAGGGGAAGGCTTTCTGTCTCTCAGTCGGCCTTCTCATTAATCTTCCCCCGGACTAGGAGCTTCTCTGCGCAGGGACCCCAGGTCCAAAGGACACGCTCTGCTCCCGGCACTGGTTTCTTGGTGGTATGAGGTCCCCCTGTTTCTCTGCTCAGCTCTCTCTTTTGTATCTCAAGAGATTGCCTCAAAACACAATCCAATCTTGTAGATTGAGTCCTGCCTTACTAACACAACTGCCGCCCATCCTCCCTCATTAACATCATAGTGGCAGGATTTACAACATATGGGAAAATCACACAATACCAGGAATCATGGCCCAGCCAAATTGATACACACATTTTCGGGGGACATAATTCAATCCATGACACCTACTTAGCTGAATTTTAAATATGCTATCTGGGTAATCAAAAGTTCTGAGATTTCAAGAGGAATTGCTTTCTGAAACATAAAGAAACTAGGAGAGAAAATAGGACTTAAGTATCAGAGTGAGGCAATAAGAGGTAACAAGTTGTTATTTAAGGTGAACTTTTTAATTTTCTCTGCAGATTTCTAAACCAAGTTCTTGGGATACAATTTTAATATCTCTATTTTAAGTTCACTTTTTATCTTTATGTTAACTTTAATACTTTAGACTTACATCGGCAATTTCAACTAAGTAGGTCCTTCTTCCAGCTTTCATTCCTAATTGGGAACTAAATCCATCCTGGAATTATGAAATTTAACATTATTTCAAGTAGCTGCTACTTTCAAAAGCTCTTTACTGCTTCAACAGGCCTCACATGTAAGCATATATTAGTATCTACATGAACATTGCATGTAATTATAGTGTGGCAAGCTTTTTATTTAGACCATCACTGTTTATGCTCATAAACTATGACCTATAAAGAGGTAAAATTGAAAAGTCATGCAACAGTCATGCATAAGCCCATTATCTCCCTGATTTATAGACAGGGAAGATATAAGTTTTCTTGGTCTTATCAAAAATACCCTAAACACAAAAAGAACTTTTTCACAGAAGGGAGTGGTGCAGAAACTTCCTCAAAGGCAAAACGACTTCCTCTCAGAGTTACTTACCCTTTCTAGATATTAAGAATGATATGAAGATAATAATTACAGCTTAATTTTTAAAGCATGTTACAGATTTAAAGTACTCATTAATTTGCACTAGTTAGTTTTGTTCCCTGGTCTGTTGTCTTTGTGGCTTGCTGAATGTACACAGGTCTCTGCCCAGTTAACTGCACTTCAAATTTGATAGTAAGGATAGCTTGATATTAGAAGAAGTTGCCTTTTCGTAAAAGATTAATTAAACACCCCTTTGTTCCATGACCACCAATTGGTCAATTGAGCACCTAATTGGCTTGATTCCCACGACCAGCTAATAATCGACCAGGTGCTATTTATTCCCTATACAAAGTTACATTGAGAACCTTAACTTCCCAAGCATCTTTTGACCACAAATAAGAAGAAAATCCAGGAAAAGAAAAAAATAACAAAATCACGAAGATTTTTACCTGGACGATTGAAAATTCCAACATGTACCCATATACAAGTGGCAATTCTCCTAAATTCGTGCTTCAGAAAGGAACAGCCAAGATTATAGAAGAATACTCGCCAGTTTTCAAAATGGGTCTTTTCTCCTGGTTGATTCAAATAAATGTTGATGTCTGATCCCTTCTGTTGAGCTCTTCATTAAAGAAAGCATCCTTTTCCACTCAGTGGTATATGGAAAACACCTTGGTAAAAGGTTTGACAAGAAAGAAGGTTAAAAGAGGCCAATATAAGGTTTAGAGATAATCAGTGTATGATTTTTCTGTGTTCATCGTCTTCTCCATTTGAATGTATCACCATAGTTTCTTCTATTTCGTTTTGAAAAACGAAAATCAGTAGTAGTTCATCAGCATCAAATCAGACAGATCCAATGAAGTAGAGCAGCAGGCCATGTTGAAGCATTTCAATTGTACTGAGTTTTTATTTCACAATTGAAATTCCTTAATCTAAGACTTTGAAGGAGTGTCAATGGATCTACTATTCAGGCATTTCAGACACCCATTCAACAGGGTGTATAAAATCACACTAGGATGTCTAAGCCTTGTGTAAAATTTAATCAGACCTGTATGTTTCCAAGGAATGGTACAAGATTTACAGTTGTACAAAGTAGCCTTTATTGTTTGGTATTATTTAAACACTTCTTCAACATTGAGACTTCCAAAGTCACATTATTTTAGGGAAGACCAGTCAGTGAATACTCACTGTGTATGAGTAGATTTGCACTAACAGTAGTTTAGTGGGTTTCAAGTACATGTAATAACCAAACTAAATCGCATTCACGTTACCTTCTATAGATCCTAAAGAAAGAGAGATCTGCTTTAATAAAAAGATAAGAATGATTTATAATTATGAAATCAATTGATCATACTTGAATGGGTACTTTTACAATTTGTATGGATGAATTTATATAACTTTTCACTTATTAAAACATTCTTTTTCACTACTAATTTTTTTTCCTGATAAAAGTACAGGCACACCTTGGACATATTGTGGGTTCAGTTCCAGACCACCACAATAAAGCGAATATCTCAATAAAGCAAGTCACACGAATTTTTTGGTTTCCCGGTGCATGTAAAAGTTATGTGTACACTATACTGTAGTATATTAAGTGTGTAATAGCATTATGTCTAAAAAAATTGTACAATACCTTAATTAAAAAGTACTTTATTGCTAAAATATGCTAACCATCATCTAAGCCTTCAGGGTCTTGCCTCAATGTTGATGGCTACTGACTGATCAGCATGGTGGTTGCTGAAGGTTGGGATGACTGTGGCAATTTCTTAAAATAAGACAACAATGAAGTTTGCTGCATCAATTGACTCTTCGTTTCATGAAAGATTTCTTGGTAGCATGCGATGCTGTTTGATAGCATTTTACCCACAGTAGAACTTCTTTCAGAATTGGAGTCAATCCTTCAAACTCTACTGTTGCTTTAGCAACTAAATTTATGAAATATTCTAAATCCTTTGTTGTCATTTCAGCAATGTTCACAGCATGTTTATGAGTAGATTCCATCTCAAGAAACCACTTTCTTTACTCATTCATAAGAAGCAACTCCTCATCCGTTTAAGTTTTATCATGAGATTGTGACAACTCAGTCACGTCTTCAGGCTCCACCTCTAATTCTAATTCTTTTGACATTTCTACCACATCTTCAGTTACTTCCTCCATTGAAGTCTTGAACCTCTCAAAGTCATCCATGAGGGTTGGAATCAACTTCTTCCAAACTCCCGTTAATGTTGATATTTTGACGTCCTTCCATGGGTCACCAATGTTCTTAATGGCATCTGGTGAATTCTTTCCAGAAAGTTTTTAATATACTTTGCCCAGATCCACCAGAGGAATCTCTATCTATGGCAGCTATAGCCCTGCAAAATGTATTTCTTAAATAATAAGACTTGAAAGTCAAAATTACTCCTGGGTCCATGGGCTGCAGAATGGATATTGTGTTAGCAGGGATGAAAACAACATTAATTTCCTTGTACGTTTCCATCAGATCTCTGGGTGACCACATGCAGTGTCAGTGAGCAGTAATATTTTGAAAGCAATCTTTTTTTCTGAGCAATAAATCTCAACAGTGGGCTTAAAATATTCAGTAAACAATGTTGTAAACAGATGTGCTGTCATCCAGGCTTTGTTGTTCCATTTATACAGCACAGGAAGAGTAGATTTAGCATAATTCTTAATGGCCCTAGAATTTTCAGAAATGTAAATGAGCATTGGCTTCAACTTAAAGTCACCAGCTGCATTAGCCCCTAACAAGAGACTCAGCCTGTCCTTCGAAGCTTTGACCAGGTATTGAATTCTCTCTAGCTATGGAAGTCCTAGATTGGCATCTTCTTCCAATGTAAGGCTATTTCGTCTGCATTGAAACTCTGTTGTTTAGTGTAGCCACCTTCTTCAATTATCTTAGCTAGATCTCCTGGATAACTTGCTGAAGCTTCTATATCAGCACTGCTGCTTCACCTTGCACTTTTATGTTATGGAGACGGCTTCTTTTCTTAAACCTCATAACCTGCTTCTGCTAGCTTCAAACTTTTCTTCTGCAGCTTCCTCACCTCTCTCAGACTTCATAGAATTGAAGAGAGTTAGGGCCTTGCTGTGGATCAGGCTTTGGTTTAAGGGAATGTTGTGGCTGGTTTGATCTTCTGTCTAGACCACTAAAACTTTCTCCATATCAGCAAAGGATTGTTTCACTTTCTTATCATTTGTGTGTTCACTGGAGTAGCACTTTTAATTTCCTTCAAGAACTTTTCCTTTGCATTCACAACTTGGCTAATTGATTGGCACAAGAGGACTAGCTTTTGGCCTGTCTTGCTTTCAACATGCCTTCCTCACTAAGCTTAATCATTTCTAGCTTTTGATTTAAAGGGAGAAACATGCAACTCTTCCTTTCACTTCAGCACTTAGAGGCCATTATAGGCTTGTTAATTGGCCTAATTTCAATATTATTGTGTCTCAGACACAAGGAGAGGGAGAGAGACAGGGGAATGGCCAATTGGTGGAACAGTCAGCACACACAACATTTATTGATTAAGTTCGCTGTCTTATATGGGCACGATTCATGGTGCCCCGAAACAATTACAATAGTAATATCAAAGATCACTGATCACAGATCACCATAACAGGTATAGTAATAATGAAAAAGTTTGAAATATTGCGAGAATTACCGAAATGTGACACAGAGACACAAAGTGAGCACATGCTGTTGGAAAAATGGCTCCAATAGACTTGCTCGACACAGAGTTGCCGCAAACCTTCAATCTGTAAAAAATGCAACATCTGCAAAGTGTAATAAAATGAAGTGCAGTAAAACAAGGTATGCCTGTACCAAGATGTCCTTTGGTAGCCAAGGTCTCCTTTGGGTCTCAGGGCAAATGCAATGAGACAGCTAGGCAAACCAATTGTTGTTAGTTGCCTTCAAGCCAGCTTGAGTCATAGCGACCCTATGTACAACAGAATGAAACTTTGTCCAGTCCCGTGCTATCTTCATGATGCTCAAGTCCATTGTTGCAGCCACTGTGTATTTAGAGTAGCTTCCAACCTAGGGGGCATATCTTCCAGCAGTGTATCCGACAATATTCTGTTGTAATCCATGGGGTTTTCACTGGCTAATTTTCAGAAATAGGTCACCAGGCCTTTCTTTCTAGTCTGGAAGCTCCACTGAAACCTGTCCACCATGGGTGCCCTGCTGTTATCTGAAGTGCCAGTGATGTTGCTTCTAGCATTATAGCAATACGCAAGCCACCACAGTATGACAAACTGACAGATGAGTAATGGTAGGCAAATCTAGCTCATCAAATTTAAGGAAAGTTTATTAACCCCATGATGCCTTCTGATGTCATGGAAGAGACAATGCCATATCTCAAGCTTTGGCTCAAAAGAGTAAAACATGGACAAATTTTAGTATAGATTATATCAGTATACACATTGTAATAGCCTTTATAATCTTCTAGTTTAATGGCCTATGTATGACCATAACAACTTACATTGTAGAATAAGTAGCAGTGGCATTGTAGAGAGAATAAGCCTGCTAATGTAGCATATGCCCTCAATTTGAAAAGGTTTGTCGTGAGCAGTCTCATATCATAATCATGTCTTTTTTCTGTGACTATTGTAATTAATCTTGCAACACACTGACCCATCTATCAGGAAAATTCACCAGATTCGTTTAAATTTTCTACATATGACAGCAAGGGTATTGCTTAGATCCATGAATTCTTCCCAACAACTAGCTCAATGGATAAAACAAGATTCACTGTTACATAAATTGTAGGATATATCAGGAAAGGGAAGGGATTTGAGCTCTAATTGTTGAACTATACTCCACTCACAAGAGTTTTAAGATGAAAGAGAATATAGGAATATAACCCACTCTGACTCATAGTGACCCTATAGGACAGAGTAGAACTGCCCCAGAAGGTTTCCAAGGCTGTAATCTTTACGGAAGCAGACTGCCACATCTTTCTCCTGTGAAGTAGCAGATGATTTCAAACTGCCAACTTTTTGGTTAGCAGCTGAGCACTTAAGCATTTCTCCACCAGGGCTACTTACAAAGGCACTATTCAAGGGGAAAACGAGAGAGGTACACAGGCACAAGTCTCCATCTCTACAGATCATTGCCTCTTAAGGTAAATTCCCAGTAAATTCACCCCAATCCCATTTCAATGTCCCTCTTCAAAGCCTCCACAACACTTCTTAAACCTCTCCTGGTTCAGGAGTGCAAAGATAATTTGTCAAAGATCTGGGCTGAAATTTACCATAAATTGTGAAATAGCAGAACAGAAATAAAGGTGTTTCAACATACTTTGAACAAACAGAAGGCAACAACTTTGAAGACGCACGTGTTGTCTTAGTGGAAGCTTCTGTAAGAAATCAATTTCTTTATCCACAGAAGGCCATCAAAGTGCCAGAATACTTTTTAATGCCAAAAAATAAATAAATAAAGCCCGACTGCAAAACAGAGAGACGTGAAAACTCTTCAGATCTCCTGTTAACTTTATACTGGAGTTGGCTTGTACAGGAAAAGTCAACTGCCTGCTCTGAACTTGGGGAGCCAGCCCTGCAAGCAGCGCGCTGCCCCTGCCTCTGAGGATAATAGTGGACAGGCAGATGTTCCTTCTTGTTTGGGAGTTCAGCAGCATGATTTCTGAATGAGCCAACAACAGTAGGCATTTAACCTTGATATGCTGCCTAACTGCATATTTTAACACACTGAACTGTGAAGTCAATTTAATTATGTAAAATTAAAGTTTCATCCAGATAAAAAGGATTTGAAATGAAAGCTTCATTTTCAATTTTTTTCATTAATTGTGAAAGGATAAATAATTACATTTTCCAGAGCTCCTATGCCACAAATATCTCTTTCCTTGTCAGACACCACCCATGAAGAGTCTGTTTCTGCATTTGTGTATATGGTCTTTGGAATTGCTTATCAGGTAATTGGGTCCTCTTACGAGCAGTTTTAAAGTCACTTTCTTCTAGCACTTAAACTGCAAATGAGAACACACGGTAATCCATCATCCAGCTACTATTTATTTATTAAGTGGTTTAAGCCCTTTCTAATACTATTATAAGGGGAGCTGGGATAAATCCATTTGACTTAAATGACTAATTGGGAAACCTTTCATGATTTTGGTTTTAGGTCTCGTGCCATGTCATAGCCACATTGTAAGTGACAGCATGGGGTCGTGGAAAGAGCACTGTACTCAGTGGGATTCAAGCTGCCCCATGCTTGTGCTGTCCCTGACATTAGTTGTGGAGCCTTGGACCAATATCTTAATAGTTCCAGAATTAAGCTTCCTCATCCATAAAATGCAGGCTTAATGAGTTTTCTTTTAGCTCTATAATATTCCATTTCTATGAACACCTTTAGAGGCATCCTGTAAAAGGAGGATCTGATTGAAGATTCTATAGAAAAATCCTAATCAAAAGGGGTAAGGATGTGAAACAGAATTTCAAATCCTCAATAGAATCCAGATTTTCTAGAGCTATTGAGGCTGGATGGGCCGCTGAAACTACTGCCCTAAGATAGTCTTTAAACTTTAAACCTTAATCCAATACAATCCTCTGAAGTTTTCTATGAACCAAAAAATAGCTTATCTTAATTAGTGAAGTACATCTGTTTTGAGCATTGTGCTCTTTTAAGGAATTATCTATGTGAGATTAAATTGACAACAGCAACTGGACAGTTTGGATGGGAAGCTTAGAGGGCAATGAGTTTACGATAATAGTGGTGGAATAATTTGGAAAAGAATAGCAAGAATGATAGGACAAGCTAAAGAATGTAATCAGTGTCACTGAACTGTATATATAGACATTGTTGCAATGGTGTATCTTTGGCTGTGTATACTTTCACCAAAATATAAATTAAAGAATTTTAAAAAAGAGAATCTGAGAGGGGTAGAAGCTCCTGCCCTCAGAGCAGTAAACACACTAAAAACTCTTTTAGGGGATTGTTGACAACACAGGGGTTACTAAGAGAAGGGAAAGATAAGGTCAAAGAGGAAGGAGCTCTCCGATGCCTACAGTGTTTTCTCGCTCAGCCATACACCTGTCAACTGAACTCTGCTGTCACAGCTCATTCATTCACACCACCAAGGACAGATTGAGTTAGGTTTAGAGACTGGCCCATGGCAGTCAAACCCCTTTGCCTCAATACATTCGCATATTAAGTGTTGTATGTCCATGTAGACACCATGATAGTGGACCGAGCCCCAGGTCAGAAACAGAAAACTTTGTTTCTGGTCTCAGCTTCAGCGCTTATTGGTCATGTGACTTGGGTAAGTTTCTTAACATCTCAGAGCCTCAGCTTCACCTTTTTTAAAATGAGATTAATACCCTGCCTCATCCATAGGGTTGGGAATGTCTGACAAAAGCATGTTGGTGAAAGTAATTTATAATCAATAATGCTTATGTTTTTTGTTGTTAGTTGCCTCAAGTCAGCTCCAACTCGTGGCAACCGTATGTATAACAGAACGCTCATTGCCCAGTCCTATGCCATCTTAATGATTGTCGGTATGTTTGAGTCCATTGTTGTGACTATTGTGTCAGTCTGTCTCATTGAGGGTTTACCTAGCTTTCTCAGCCCCTATACTTTACCAAACATGATGTGCTTTTGTGGGGATTGGCTTTACTCATTACTAAGCATTTCCCTATGTGATATTTTATTTGATCTTTGCAACAACCCTATGAGATAGTTATAATCATCATCCTGGCTTTACACATCAAAAATTAAGGCTTAGACTCTGAGCAGCCATCTAAGATACTCCACTGGTCTTACCCCTTCAGTAGCAAAGGAGAATGAAGAAAGCAAGATACAATGGAAAGATTAGTCCAAAGGACTAATGGACCACAACTACCACAGCCTCCACCAGACTGAGACCAGTACAACTAGATGGTGCCTGGCTACCACCACTGACTGCTCTGACAGGGATCACAACAGAGGGTCCTGGCCAGAGCTGGAAAAAATGTAGAACAAAATTCTAACTCACAAAAAAATACTAGACTTACTAGCTGACAGAGACTGGAGAAACCCTGAGAGTATGGCCCCTGGACACCCTTGTAGCTCAGTAATGACGTCACTCCCAAGGTTCACCCTCCAACCAAAGATTAGACAACCCCATAAAACAAGACTAATGGGGCACAACAGCCCAGGGACAAGGACTAGAAGACAGGAGGGGGCAAGAAAGCTGGTAATAGGGAACCCAAGGTCAAGAAGGGAGAATATTGACATGTCATGGGGTTGGTAACCAATGTCCTAAAACAATATGTGTACTAACTGTTTAATGAGAAACTAGTTTCTCTGTAAACCTTCATCTAAAGTATAATTTAAAAAAAAAAATTAAAGCTCAGAAAAGTTAAATATTTTGGCTAAGTCTTCACAGCTAGAAGCTATGGATCTAAGACTCAAACATACAACTTTTTACTCCAGATGTCAAGCTCTTCCTGTTACTCAACATGATGTAATCAATGCTTATCAGATGCTGTTTCTATTGCTTTCAACTTGACTAGCCAGCTCTGTACAAGTAAAGTTTCATCTTATTTTCATGTGATAGATTTTGGACAATGTTGTTTAATCCAAAGTTTAATATTCTTGACAATGGAGAATGGCTTTTAAAACTCATTCTGTTACTTCACTATATAACTTTATAAAAACCATAATGAAGTAATATTAGGAAGGCAAGAAGAAAATTATCTTCAACTGCTTTGAATTAAAACTTTAATAAGGTCGTAGTGAATTGTCTGTTTCCCTATGGAATTTGTGTTGAATAAAACCTTCATGACCATTAATGCATCTCAGAATATGCCTCTAAAAAATGCATGTATCCTGGCACTTATTCAGAAGGGCGCAAATTAATCTGAAAGTTGGAGCAGACCTTAGAGGTCCTCATAGGACCTGTTATGTATTTGTCTTAGGTATTTGCTGCGTCCAGTTCCTTTCCTCCCACTCTCTAATGAATCCATTCCATTCAGGTTTCACCCCTGTCATTCCACAGACAATGTCTTATCAAGGTCATCCAGTATCATCATGTGAGCTGAAAACAGTGAGTATCACTAATCTGCATGAGACACAGCACCAGGTTTATGAATCATGTTTTTTTATTTCTAATCTGATCTGTGGCCAATTCTTTTTTCTTTCATAAGATTGTGTCTAATTTCAGATCTATGCAGTCTGGATGGCTTTGGTAGGTTACTTAACTCAGTATATAAAGGTTAATTAGTGATCAATTTTCTCTTTCTCAATCTGCTGTTTTTGACATGTAATAAGACTCAATCATTAAAGTAGACTGTTATTGTGCTCAGAGGTCAGTTTATAGCAATAAATGCACACATTCAAAAAGAAGAAAAGGCAATAATCAAAACATTAACCCTACAACTGGAACAAGTAGAAACAGAGCAGCAAAAGAAGCCTTCAAGCACCAGAAGAAAGGAAATAATTAGAATTAGAGCAGACTTAAATGAAATAGAGAACAGAA
>NW_004444032.1:10605386-10629043 GCF_000243295.1 Trichechus manatus latirostris | reverse complement strand
GGAGGTACCCCGGAAAGCATGGCCCCTGGATTCTCTACCAGCCCAGAACTAAAACAATTTCCGAGGCCAACTCTTCAGACAGGGGTTGGACTGGACTGTGGGACATAAAATGATACTCGTGAGGAGTGTGCCTCTTAGCTCAAGTAGATACAAGAGACTAAATGGGCAGCTTCTGTCTGGAGGTGAGATGGGAAGACAGGGTTAGGAGCTGGTTGAATGGACATGGGGAATCGGGTGGAAAGGAGGAGTGTGCTGTCACAGTATGGGGAGAGCAGTTAGGGTCACATAACAAAGTACGTATAAATTTTAGTATGGGAAAAAAATTTTAAAAAATAAACCACTTTTACTTCTGAACAGATCTATTATTTCCAGTCTTTCTATCTGTGCAATCATTTAATGAATATGTTCTTAAACTTCTAGGCCACAAATACACCTCTTAAAATTTTTTCTTCCCCCATCAAATGTACCAAAAGTATTTTATTTTTCATTCTGTTTTGATCTGGCCTTTCTTTTATCCCTCCTAGAGTGTCTGATTCTTTTCCATGTGCCCTGTAAAGAGAACAGATATGTACTAAGCAAAACTCTGGTGTTCTTGACTTTAATTCTAGTTGAATTTCCTTGGGCCTCAGCTTCCCTAGTCAAATTTGTTTTTTTAATGTACACATATAACTTCTTTGGCAGAGTAGATGCTTAGGTTCTTGCTGTATGTTCGATGATTCTATTATAATGTCAGAGAATACAATGAAAATGTAACCTGCCACTTCACTTGCCCCTCACAAAGGAAAAACACAATTGTTGTTAACATCTAGCAGGGCAGGTGTCTCAGTTATCTAGTACTGCTACAACAGAAATACCACAAGTGGATGGCTTCAACAAACAGAAGTTTATTCTCTCACAGTCTAGTAGGCTAGAAGTCCAAATTCAGGGCGTAAACTCCAGGGGAAGGCTTTCATTTTCTGTGGGATCTGGAGGAAGGTCCTCATCATCAATCTTCCCCTGGACTACGAGACTTTCAGCACAGGGATTCCCAGTCCAAAAGATGTGTGCTCCTAGCTCTTCTTGCTTGGTGGTAATAAGGCCCCCCTGTCTCTCTGCTTGCTTTTCTCTTTTATAAAAATCTCAAAAGAGATTGATTTAAGACACAACCTAATCTTGTAGATTGTGTCCTGACTCATTAACATAACTGCCTCTAATCCTGACTCATTAACATCATAGAGGCAGGATTTACAACACAAAGGAGAATCACATCAGATGACAAAATGGTGGACAATCACACAATACTGGGAATCATAGCCTAGCCAAGTTGACACATATTTTTGGGGGATACAGTTCAATCTATAACAGCAGGTAAGAACCCAGTGCCAGGCTGTGGGGACCATGGTCTCAGGGAACATTTAGCTAATTTGGCATAACATAGTTTATAAAGAAAATGTTCTATCTTCTACTTTGGTGAGTAGCGACTGAAGTCTTAAAACCTTGTGAGTGGCCATCTAAGGGAGAAGGAAGAAAACCAAAGACACAAAGGAAAGATTAGTCCAAGGACTAATGGGCCACAACTACCATAGCCTCCACCAGACTGAGTCCAGCACAACTGTATGGTGCCCAGCTGCCACCACCATCTGCTCTGACAGGGATCACAATACAGGGTCCCAGACAGAGCTGGAAAAAATGTAGAACAAAATTCTAACTGACCAAAAAAAAAAGACCAGACTTACTGGCTGACAGAGACTGAAGAAACCCCGAGAGTATGGCCCCCAGACACCCTTATAGCTCAGTAAGGAAGTCACTCCCGAGGTTCATCCTTCAGCCAAAGATTAGACAGGCCCATAAAACAAAACAAGACTAAATGGGCACACCAGCTCAGGGACAAGGACTAGAAGGCAGGAGGGGATAGTAAAGCTGGTGATGGGGAACCCAAGGTTGAGAAGGGGAGAGTGTTGACACGTCGTGGGGTTGGCAACTGATGTCACAAAACAATATGTGTATTAATTGTTTAATGAGAAGCTAGTTTGCTCTGTGAACCTTCATCTAAAGTACAATTAAAAGAAGAAAAAGAACTCAGTGCAATGCAAAATACTGCTGAGATAAATAAATCTGAGGTTGTTTGCAGAAATATGTGTAGTCTCTGGTAATTCTTCACAAAATACAACCCCCAAAATCCCTGCAAATTTCTTTTTCCTCTAAGTTTCTTGAGAGCAAGGACTATACCGAATTTATCTGTCATCTCCAGTGTTTAACACCGTTCCTGGGATATTAAAGTGCTCAATAAATTTAGCACTTGTTATTGAAGAAATTTAATAGAAAAAAATTATAAATATTTCTTCTGTACATGAAGCAGTTTGTCCCTTACTTCATTGATTGCAAAGGATATAAATTTGCCAGTACATTACCTGGTATAGGTACATATTTTTAAAGAATCAAAGCATGGTATGTTAGAACAATATATTGCAGCTCTGTCACTTTGGGAAAATCACTGAACCTCTTTAGGCCTTATTTTGTATCAATAACAACCATTAAAATGAACTGAGCACTTACTGTGTGACAAGCAATGGATAAAACAATGACATTCAATTCAACTCTTCAAACATTTCTTGCATGTTTAACACATGCCATGCATAGGCACTGGAGGTTCAGAAATGAGTGGGACAGGGTTTGCCCTAAGTCTCTTTGGGAAGGGCATTTAGTGTTATAGGTACTAGGTTATAGTTTTAAGATGCAATCTTGCTCTGACATCCATGGCTTCACGAAGGGCATTTTGTTGGTGCCATGTCTATAAAATGAGTGAATGCTCTTCCCTGACAGCTAACTTACTCCTGCACTAGTGAAAGATGATGCTATAATAAGCAGAGACTTCTTCCCAAGGACAGTTTGACATTTAAGGTTTATCTGCTGGAAGGCTTTACAAAATCAGCTTGTGGGAAAACATCAGTGAGTCTATTAGTATTAAATAAAGCAAAAGAGAACACAAGTCTGAGGAAATGAAAAATACAACAGATGTGTTATGGAGTAGGGGCAAGTAAAAACAGTGGGAGAGGTGGGGGATTTTGTCTTATCGCTTTAAGCATTGATTTTAGAGCAGCGTAGTTAGCCAATGGAAACATTATGAGTCACAGCGGAACACTGTTGACTCGCTTGCTTTGGGCACATTATCAGGAGGGGTCAGTTGCTAGAGGAAGATATCATGTTTGGTGAAGTAGAAGGCCAACGAGGGCATGGGAGACCCTCAGTGAGATGAACTGGCATACTAGCCGCAATGATGGACGCAAACATGCTGGCAATTTTGAGACAACTCTAGACTGGACAGCATTTCATTCTGTTGTACATGGGGTCGCCATGAGTCAGAGCCACCCTGACGGCACTAACAACAACAAGAAGATAAAATCTAAACTCCAGAAACTGCTTTGGAGAAAAGTCACTGTCACACATTATCACCCCTAAACTCTGTGTTTACAGATGGTCAGCCAACGGATCCTCAGCAAATGCTGTATTTATGCATCTCACTGACTTTTTCTTCCTCCTTTACTGCGCACATAATCTGGACCTTTATTTGGTGGAGAGAACAGTCAGTTTGGCCTGCAGATATCATCCCGCTACCTTAACTTGACCATGTCACCTCTGATGGTGTGCCTGGAATAATCAGGAGGCAAAATGTGAATTCTGGCAACTACCAAACAACGCTGTCTGCAAGTCAAATGAACAGATGTGCTGTCAGAGCTCATGAAGGCGGGAGTCACAACGTTGTCAAGAGATCTGGAGGGCAGAGTTCAAGCAGGGAGAAGAGCAGCTGTGGTGTTAGTGTCAGCCACTCTGCATATGTCTGAAAGAGCCCCGAGACAGGCGAGTCGCTGAAAAGAAGCCCAGGCAGGAACAGCCAGATAGTGCCTGTGGTACTTGCCGTAAGGAGGGCCCCAACTCAGAGCCCTCATGGGGGGCAGCTTCTCCAAAATAAAGCCTAAACCCCAAGAGTATGGCCCCTGGACACCCTTTTAACTTAGTACTGAAGTCACTCCTGAGGTTCACCCTTCAGCCAAAGATTAGACAGGTCTATAGGGCCAACAATAACATACATGAGGGAAATGCTTCATAGTTCAATCGTGTATACAAGACTAATGGGCACATCAGCCCCAAAGCAAAGAAGGCAGGAAGGGACAGGAAAACTGGACGAATGGAAACAGGGAACCTGGTATGGAGAAGGGGAGAGTGTTGACACATCGCAGGATTGGCAACCAATGTCACAACACAATTTTTATATTACTGTTTAACTTGAGTTCTTCCGTAGGGTGATAAAAATTTAGTACCGCTAGGCTAGGAAGTCCCTGTGTTTTGGTCAGAACACATCTTTTATTTCCCTTACCATAAACATAACAGATAAAATCCATGTGTCAAACAAACATAAATAATAAAATTTTTATTAGAAGTTTAAATAAATCCTGGGAGACTCTCACCCCATTACTCAAAAACCCATTTCTCTCTGGATCTCTCTCGTGGTCCACTCTAACGTGGTCCTTCCCTCACCAAGGAGGTATCGCCGAAATCTGTTGATATTAGTATGAGCAGTGACATTACGCTATGATAGTAAGGCTATCAAAGGTTTAGGGCAAGTCATGGCTGAATTTAAGGTTAGGAATAAGCTTTTAAAAAATTTGTGACCTCCCCTCAGTCCTTAGTTGACTTCTCCACATTGGCTCTGGATTCAAGAAAGGTTTTCTTTTTTTTTCTTTTAATCTCCCAAACAGCACTGTTTATCCAGTTGTTTATGCAATACTTAAGCACTTGACTGCTAACATAGAGGTTGGTGGTTCGAACTATCCACTGAAATGGATGAGTATCCACAAGTCTCTCTTAAGAAAATAAACCCTTTGGTCCAGAGTAGGGGAAGACCTGCTTAAACAATCTGAAAGGTGTACTCATATTATAAGCACAACAATTTTACCTTTCAATGAAGCATTCATTTATTCAAAAAAAGCATTCTTGGTTTGTATACCAAGTACAGATTCTAAAGATTTTTTTACTACTGTGTGCAAAATATCCCTTTCTCTGCTACTAAAATTAAATATGCCTTTTATATTTTTAAAAAGTGATGTTGTTGTACCAAGGGCCTGGTTCCTACAATGGTACCCTGCAAGCAAGTTAAAAAGAAAGCAGTGAGCCCTATACTTTAAAATCAGTAAAATAATAATCATGAGTACATGAAGGGGATTGTCATTTATTTCTATTTTATTGCAAGCTGAAACTAGGGAGACGTCTCTTTCAGTTCTGCACCCACAGGGGCTGGCATAGTGCCTGGCATCAAGCAGGTACCCAATGTTCATTTGAACTTAACTCTAGGACCTTTCTGCAAGACACTTTGCGTGCACACACACACACACACCCTGAAATAAGAGAATGATAAGATATTACACTTACAACGTTCCAGGCATAAAATCATCTGTCTTTACCACCTAGCCCATTCCTCATGCCGCTGGTCACTCTTCAAGGGAAACATCGCTCAGACAAGCTACAAGATTAATGCACTCAATCATCCTTGATACTCACACTGAGGAGCTGCTTTCTGCTGTTAGTAGAATGCTCTTTGAGTTTTCTATAAGCGTTGGGTTCTTAAAATAAGACTAAATATTTAAAACACAGAGTGCCAAATTCCCTTAATCCGAAAGTCTTCTCAAAGATTAGAGCAGTTTTTTGTGTTGTCTTGAATAATTTAAGAGGTGCACATAAGAAATTGTCTGTCATTTGAAACATCTCAACTCAGGTAATTTTATGAATGTTTCTCTCTGTAGTACACTTGATTGACAGATTATTTCATGGGCTGATTTGTAAACTGAACCAAGGACAAATAGGCATCTGAGAAACTGCCTTTCACTATCTTTTCTTAAGCAAGAGAAGAAGCAGTGGGCAGATGCTTAAAGAACTCATTTTCTAAAACCTGACTTTTTAAAAAATATCTGAGGGGTTAATGAAGTCTCTAGATTCTGCTTTAAGAAAACGTTGTGGGGAGGCAGAGTAGGGAGGGTGATACAAGAGGGGGCAGAGAATCACTCAATGAACTTTATTTAGGAGTGGACATTGTTAACAAGTCCAAGTTACTGAGAGTTAGCTCAGTAATTACATTTGCTCCAGACTGGTTTGTCTTTCTTTTCAGAGATGTTTTTATTCCTTTTTCCTCTTTAACAGCAAACATGGGTTTTTAGCCACTGGTTACAGTCTAATTTCTCCACTGTGTGAGGGTGTGTGTTTGTGGAGGCACACACTGGCCTTTGAATGATGAAGATCATTTTAATGAGTCTCATAATTTAGCAGTGACCTGCCTCACATGGTATGTTGTGAGGAATAACTGATGAAATGATTGTGGAAATCTTTGCAGCTACAAAATGGTGCAAAGATAATAATGAGGAACAGTTTCACAGAGATCATAAATTTTTGTAGCAAAGACATTAACAAGCAATTTTTATAAGAAGCCTTTTCCTTTGTTCCCTGGGCTTAGTAGCATTGCGATAATGCAGTGACCCAGGAGTGGCTAGACCAGTGCTGCCCAATAGAAATATAATGAGCCACAGATGTATTTTTACATTTCCTTGTAGCTTCATTTTTAAAAAGTGAAATTAATTTTAATAATATATATTTAACCCAATATATCCAAAATATCCTTCTTCTTGTTGTCAGGTACCATCGAGTCAGTTCCGACTCACAGAGACCCTGTGCACAACAGAATGAAACACTGCCTGGCCCTGCGCCATCCTCAGAATTATTGCTATGCTTGAGCCCATTGTTGCAGCCACTCTGTCAATCCATCTCGTTGAGGGTCTTCCTCTTTTTTTGCTGACCTTCTACTTTACCAAGCATGATGTCCTTCTCCAGGGACTAGTCCCTCCTGATAACATGTCTAAAGTATGTGAGACGTAGTCTCACCATCCTTGCTTCTAAGGAGCATTCTGGTCGTACTTCTTCCAAGACAGGTTTGTTCCTTCTTTTGGCAGTCCATGGTATATTCAATATTCTTCACCAACACCACAATTCAAAGGCGTCAATTCTTCTTCGGTCTTCCTTATTCATTATCCAGCTTTCACATGCATATGAGATGATTGAAAACACCATGGCTTGGGTCAAGCACGCCTTAGTCCTCAAAGTGACATCTTTGCGTTCTAACACTTTAAAGAGGCCTTTTGCAGCAGATTTGCCCAATGCAATGTGTCATTTGATTTCTTGACTGCTGCTTCCATGGGCGTTGATTTTAGATCCAAGTAAAATGAAATCCTCGACAACCTCAATCTCCTCTCTGTTTATTATAATATTGCTTATTGGTCTAATTGTGAGGATTTTTGTTTTCTTTATGTTGAGGTGTAATCCATACTGAAGGCTGTGGTCTTTGATCTTCATCAGTAAGTGCTTCAAGTCCTCTTCACTTTCAGCATCCAAGGTTGTGTCATCTGTATAACGCAGGTTGTTAATGACCCTTCCTTCAATCCTGATGCCCCGTTCTTCTTAACATAGTCCAGCTTCTCGGATTATTTGCTCAACATACAGATTGTATAGGTATGGTGAAAGGATACAACCCTGACACACACCTTTCCTGACTTTAAACCATGCAGTATCCCCTTGTTCTGTTCGAACAACTGCCTCTTGATCCATGTACAAATTTCTTAAGAGCACAATTAAGTGTTCCAGAATTCCCATTCTCTACAATGTTATCCATAATTTGTTATGATCCACAGTCAAATGCCTTAGCATAGTCAACAAAACACAGGTAGACATCTTTCTGGTATTCTCTGCTTTCAGCCAGGATCCATCTGATATCAGAAATGATATCCCTGGTTCCACGTCCTCTTCTAAATCCAGCTTGAATTTCTGGCAGTTCCCTATTGACATAATGCTGCAGCTGCTTTTGAATGATTTCCAGCAAAATTTTACTTGCATGTGATATTAATGATATTGTTTGATAATTTCCGCATTCGGCTGGATCACCTTTCTTGGGAATAGGCATAAATACGGATCTCTTCCATCCGGTTGGCCAGGTAGCTGTCTTCCAAATTTCTTGGCATAGACGAATGAGCACTTCTAGTGCTGCATCCATTTGTTGAACATCTCAACTGGTATTCTGTCAATTTCTGGAGCCTTGTTTTTCACCAATGCCTTTAGTGCAGCTTGGACTTCTTCCTTCAGTATCATCAGTTCCTGATATGTTACCTCCTGAAATGGTTGAGCGTCAACCAATTCTTTTTGGTATAGTGACTCTGTGTTTTCTGTCCATCTTCTTTTGATGCTTCTGTCAGTTTGTCGTGCTATGAGGGCTTGTGTACATGCATCTGTCAGTTTGTAGTACTGTGAGGGCTTATGTGTCACTGTGATGCTGGAAGCTATGCCACCGGTATTCAAATACCAGCAGGGTCACCCATGGCAGACAGATTTCAGCTGAGCTTCCAGACTAAGACAGACTAGGAGGAAGGACCCAGTGGTCTACTTCTGAAAAGAATTAGCCAGTGAAAATCTTATGAATAGCAGTGGAACGTTGTCAGATACAGTGCCGGAAGATGAGCCCCTCAGGTTGGAAGGCACTGAAAATACAACTAGGGAAGAGCTGCCTCCTCAAAGTAGAGTCTAACTTAATGACGTGGATGGAGTCAAGCTTTCGGGACCTTCATTTGCTAATGTGGCTTGACTCAAAATGAGAAGAAACAGCTCAAAACATCCATTAATAATTGGAACCTGGAATGTATGAAGTATGAATCTAGGAAAATTGGAAGCCATCAAAAATGAAATGGAACGCATAAATATCGATATCCTAGGCATTAGTGAGTGAAATGGACTGGAATTGGCCATTTTGAATCAGAAAATCATATGGTCTACTATGCCGGGAATGACAGCTTGAAGAGAAATGGCATTACATTCATCATCAAGAAGAACATTTCAAGATCTATCCTGAAGTACAATGCTGTCAGTGATAGGATAATATCCACACGCCTACAAGGAAGACCAGTTAATGTGACTATTAGTCAAATTTACGTACCAACCACTAAGGCCAAAGATGAAGAAATTGACGATTTTTACCAAATTCTGCAGTCTGAAATTGATCTAACATGCAATCAGGATGCACTGATAATTACTGATGATTGGAATGTGAAAGTTGGAAACAAAGAAGGATCAGTAGTTGGAAAATATGGCCTTGGTGATAGAAATGATGCCAGAGATCGCATGATAGAGTTTTGCAAGACCAACAACTTCTTCATTTCAAATACCTTTTTTCACCAACATAAACGGTGACTACACACATGGACCTCGCCAGATGGAATACACAGGAATCAAATCGACTACATCTGTGGAAAGAGACAATGGAAAAGCTCAATATCATCCATCAGAAGGCTAGGGGCCAACTGCAGATCAGACCATCAATTACTCATATGCAAGTTCAAGTCGAAACTGAAGAAAATGAGAACAAGCCTATAAGAGCCAAAGTACAACCTTGAGTATATCACACCTGAATTTAGAGACCATCTCAAGAACAGATTTGATGAGTTGAACACTAATGACTGAAGACCAGACAAATTGTGGAATGACATCAAGGATATCATACATGAAGAAAGCAGCAGGTCATTAAAAAGACAGGAGAGAAAGAAAAGACCAAAATGGATGTCAGAAGAGACTCTGTAACTTGCTCTTGAACGTCGAGTAGCTAAAGCAAAAGGAAAAAATGATGAAGTAAAAGAGCTGAAGAGAAGATTTCAAAGGGTGGCTGGAGATGACAAAATAAAGTATTTATGAGGACATGTGTAAAGACCTGGAGATAGAAAACCAAAAGGGAAGAACACGCTCAGCATTTCTCAAGGTAAAAGAACTGAAGAAAAAATCTAAGCCTTGAGTTGCGATACTGAAGGATTCTACAGGGAAAATATTAAACGACGCAGAAAGCATCAACAGAAGATGGAAGGAATACACAGAATCATTATACCAAGATATCCTAGCAACCATGTAATCAACATAAAAATTATAAATTAGATATTTTACATTCTTTTTTTCTTATTAAGTCTTTAAAATTGAGTGTATTTTATATGTGCAACACGTCTCAATATGAATTGGCCACATTGCAAGTGCTCAATAGTGCATGTGGCCAGTGGGTGCCGTACTGGACAGCACAGGCCTAGACAGCAGCCAGCCAGTCTACTCAAAATGCCCAACTTTCATTGAGCAGCTTAATTCCATGAGTGTGTGAAAATGCTCTTCATTTTCCACAAATATCATTGAGCCTTACCTTCTGGATTTCCCATCAGAAGCCCAGGTTCAGGGAGGGAAAAAGGAAAAGCGCTAACATTTTCTGAGTGCCTACTGTGCACATAAGGGACTTACATTGTCTTACCCCAGCAGATCTGTGAGGAGAGGAGTATCTTAGTCATCTAGTGCTGCTGTAACAGAAATAACCACAAGCAAATGGCTTTAACAAAGTGAAATTTATTCTGTCACAGTCTAGGAGGCTAGAAGTCCAAATTCAGGGTGACATTTCCAGAGGAAGGCTTTCTCTCTCTGTTAGCTCTAGGAAAGGTCCTTGTCATCAATCTTCCCCGGTTGAGGAGCTTCTGAGAGCAGGGATCCTTGGTCCAAAGGACATGCTATTCTCCTGGCTCTTGTTTCTTGGTGGTATGAGGTCCCCATGTCTCTCTGCTCACTTCTCTCTTTTATATCTCAAAAGAGACTGATTTAAGATGCAGCCTAATCTTGTAGATTGAGTCCTGCCTCATTAACGTAACTGCCTCTAATCTCACCTCATTAACATCATAGAGGTAGGATTTACATCAGATGACAAAACGGTGGACAATCACACAATACTAGGAATCATGGCCTAGCCAAGTTGACACACTTTTTTTAGGGGGACACAATTCAGTCCATAACAAGGAGTAAAACCCTTAGTTTGCAGAGGTGAAAATCAAGGATCGGGGAGACCCAGGACTTGCCAAGTTCACACAGCTAGTGTTGGCAAAGCTGGGCAGAAACTCAGACCTGGCTCCAGAGCCCAAGCACTTTCTACTATATTATGTTCCTTCAGACATCATGAGGTAGCACTTGTTCTCAAACTGGTCTGCTTCTAAATCACCTGCTGGGCTTGTTAAAACACTGGTTGCTGGGCCCTACCCCTAGAGCTGCTGATTCAGCAGTGGGATAGGGCCAGAGAATTTGCATTTCTAACAAGTTCCCAGGAGAGGCTGCTGATGCTGTTCCACAGACCACAGTTTGAGAACCTCTGTTCTATAGACTAGATTTGATCATTTTAGTAGGAGTCTGTGTCTGAAGCTAATGTGAAGCTTCCCCATGCTGCCAGAAACTGAACTTTGATTCATAAATCTGCCCGTTGTCCCCTTAGTCAGCTAAAGTTGGCTACCACATAGCATGGACTGGGTTAGGGCCACTCATTATGAATCTTTGTATTCATTTTTAATCATTAAAGGTAAGTAGTTTAATGCAAGTAGAGTTATATTCATGTCTTCACTCAGTTTGCACAGGGACAATGAAAATGTGCATGCAGGTGTCTTGTATCATGTAAACACTGGGTAGTCTTTTCCAAAGCACACATACTTTCAACTTACTACTACTTACTTTTGAAAAATTCATATAGCATCTTTTATTTAAGATGCAGCCACATCGTCAAATACTTTTCTGGTGGTATTTTTTTAAAACCAAGTTGTAGTCACTATGCATTCACCACAGCTTAGAAAAATCCTGAGTCTGAAATTTAACGTATTGTATTTTAACCACCACTCCTGTGCTCAAGAAGCAAGAAATTATTTACCTTTCCACCTAACTGAAAGTTCCACCACCTCTTGATTTATTAAGCATCTTGGGGGCACTTTCAATCTTCCTAGCCATTGACCTCTAGACCTTTCCATTCTTGCAAGGAAGGGCCCTTTCCATTCCTCTTACTTATTTTTAATGCCTTTTTTAAAGCCCTTTCTTCTATCCCACCTCCCAAACACCACTGCATATGAAGAACAGCAGGTTACCTATGTATATCGTGCACCCATCATTTCCACAAGATGAGAGCAGACCCAGCGTGCTGACTGCCCAGACCAGGTCAAACTGATGTCAGCACAGAGAATGGGAGAATCATCTTCATTAGATGCTTCATCAGAAATATGGGGAACAACTGTGTGTTCTCAACAGACAAGAGAGGCAGCTGCCTTTTTTCCCCTTGATCATCTAATGACAATCTAAACGAAAGTAAGGGGACATGAGCAACTGGCCTGCAGAGGCCAACTAGATCTCTCAGCATCACGCAGCACCTAGGCCTCCCTTTCATAACGGATGCTTTAAGCCCGTGTCCTCATCTGAAAATGGATTAATTGATTTGGTTTTTATTTTTAATTTTTTAGAATACTCAAAGCGTGTAACACGCAAAGCTTTAGGGTGGGAAAGGGAAAGGTTTTGGTGTATTTGAATAAATGAAAAAGAGCAAAAATTAAAATATCCCAATATCACAAAGACATTTTTCAAACTAAAATGTTAGGAAAAAAGACCACCAATTCAGTCCTGTCACCAAAAATATCTGTCATTTCTCAAAGCCTTCCCCCACGACCACTGAGCTCTGCTGTATACTCTGGTTCCAGAGGAGCTGGGCAGATTAGGTTTGGGAAGGGCTGGGGGTCAAGGAAGGAAAAACTGTAAGATAAAAAGTAGACTTCAAGAGTTCTTTCTCTTTATAGTGCAGTTCATTAATGCAGAATCCACTCGATTTGATTCAAGAGCAAGTAGATCAGCCTTGGAATGAATTTCCTCAGATACATGGCCGACCAGAATTTTCATTTAACTGAGTCCTAACACAAGCCTGGGCTTCATCCTTAGAACATCAAGCCTATGCCCTGGATGAAAAGACACGGAAGACCATAATACAGTCTTTTTTTTTTTTTTTAAACCTGCGTATAGATTTTTTTTTTATTTGACACTTTGCAAATGTAATCATTTCACATAATGTAGTCCTTTTGATGGAAGTACCAGCAAGCCACATTAGGAACCAGTCGTTTGTCTCTAGAACGTCACAAGGAAGAAGGGTAATATTTTGCCAGATACCACCAAAACATTTCCTAACCTAGCCACATTTCCTTGCTGTAGGGTCGTGCTTCTCTGAGTTTCATGTGTCTGTGAATCACCTAGGGATCTTGTTAAAATGCAGATTTTGATTCAGTAGATTCTGTATGTCTAACATGCTTCCAGGTGATACGAGCACATCACACTGAGAAGCTAGAGGACTAGTGTTTCCTGACTGGAAACACTGCCTGGCATGAAAGGGTTAACATCCAGGCCCTAGAACTAGATACCCTCATAGAAGTAGGAAGAGAAGATGGGGGGTATGTGGATAGCAAGGAGAAAAAATAAAGACTGAACCACAATGACGAAAGACAAGTGAACCTGGAACCCAGAGAATAATGTGGCAAGTAACAGGTGGTAGCCCAGGCAAGCATTAGCATTCTAGGATGTCAGAATCATTGAAATGGTGATGTACTCAATGATAAATCTCAAACATATCAGATATCTGTGCCCAAATAAACCCATTACCATCTCATAGTGACCCAACAGGACAGAGTAGAATTGCCCCATAGGATTTCCAAGGCTATAAATCTTTACAGAAGCAGACTGCCACATCTTTCTCCCATGGAGCAGCTGGTGGGCTCGAACTGCCAACCTTTTGGTTAGCAGCCAAGCTTCTGCTTTAACTACTATGCCACCAAGACTTCTTGATATCTGTGCAGGCAGGCAGATTTCTAGCCATAGAATTGATTGCAGAACAGAGGACCAAGCATGGAGGGAGAGAAAGGGAAAGGAGATGTGAGTCCTGGCCAGGACAAGAGGATGGAGGGGAACTGAGACACAGATTCAAACCAGGAGCAACAAGACAAGGATTTATTTATCAAAACTGATAAATTACAAAAATTTATCAAAAGCTTCAGAAACGTGGCTGAGCCTACAGATAATGAAAACTCAGCCCTAAAGAAGCGAGTATTTAAATGCACAGTCCCTGTACAGGCATTATTGCAGAAGGGTCTGTATTCATTATCTCACAGAATTCTCACAAATTTCTGTGGTAGGCATTATTATTCCACATTGGAGATGAAGTATCTGAAGTTCAGAGATTCCACACCTTACCTAAGGTCCCTCACTGATAAGTAGCAAACCAAACTGTTCATTTTCCCTGACCCCATGCAGACCTACCAGCACACTGATGGAGTAACCTAGATTCTAAACCTAAGCTTCTTGCAATCTGCCTCCAGAGCCAAAGAAGAAAGTGAGCCTTCAGTGGGACAAGCAGCCTCAACTGAAGATGGAAGAGGGAGAAAAAGACAGGGTACCAGGCATAGCATGACATAGTAAGGACCTTCTGTTTAATAAGACTAGAATTCAGAATTATGATTGTGCCAAATGTAATCTCGTCTCTTTGTTGACTATTCTATGGTTGTCTCACTTCATATGGGAAGTACCCATATCTTAAGCTATGGGCTTTCTCAGAGGATGAGAAGGAGAGTAAGCATTCCTTTCTGATTGCATTCTCTCCCCCACCTCCCACTCCCATGATTTCTCTTCTACTTTCCTTCTCTCCACAATCTCACTCTAATTATGCTGAAGTTCCAACTATGGGTTTGTAGAATCATACCACAGGTCCCAGAAAAGCCACACTCCAAACACCGAAAATAACAATTTTGAAAGAAACAACACTTCAAAGGTTTTTAATCAATATCTCTGATTGGAGCCAAACTTCACAAGTGTGGATCCTGACAAAAGCAGTGTGGTTCTAAAGCCAGTGGCTGTGGGAGCAGCTTTTTGATTTGCCAGCTTCCTAGAAGGGGCAATAATTCTCTTGGTGGGCCAGTTCTCTGAGGTTGTTCAGGGATTCACCCTGGAAACTTGGCCTAGAGCTTGCTCCTCTCCTGACCAACAACTTTGTAAGGTCCTAATTCCTGCATTAAATCTCTTCTGCTTAAGCTAGCTAGAGTGGATTCCCTTATCTGCAGCTGAACCTTGACTAATCCAGAAGGAATTTACACTAAGGATACATGCAGGCTGTCACCTAGAAATGGAACAGTCAAGAAACCAGGGACTAGTCTTTTGCTCTCACTCGTTTTTGTGTATGTGTGTATATTTGTCTCTAATCCACTTCATTCTTCTTTCTCAGTAAACCTGATTCCTCCGCTAATCAATCCTTTATACAATGCACTTTGAGCCCATCTCTCTCCAACATGTACTTACTTGACAAGAATTCCCAAGGGGTAGGGTCAAATTGGCATAGTTTGGGCTAGGGGTCTTCCCTGCTTCAATCAGCTGCTATTTCCATTACAAAATCCATTACTATTTCCTGTGAACTGGTTTTGTTGTTGTTGTTACGTGGCATCGTCTAATCGATTCCAACTCATAGCAGCCCTATAGGACAGAGTAGAAATGCCTCATAGGGTTTCCTAGGCTGTCATCTTTATGGGAGCAGATTGCCCGGTCTTTTTTCCCATGGAGCGGCTGGTAAGTTTGAACCACCGAACTTTTGGTTGGCAGCCCAGTGCTTAACCATTGTGCCACCAGGGCACCTTTGAACTTATTTTAGTAGTTTAATAGTCCACATTTACAGTTAAGAAAATTGGAACTCAGACAATTTACATGACTTGCCCCGAATCACACAATGGTTAAGCAGAAGATTCAGGATTTACACCCATGCTCCTGTCTTCAAATTTCGTGCTTCTTCCACTACACCAGCACTGCCTCTTTAGTACTTATTATTATATCTGTGGAGTGCTTTCCAGTTTGCAATGGAATGTATTCTCTATCTCATTTGATCCTTTCAATAGTCCTATTATTATTGTTATCCGCATTTTACAGACAAGAAAATTGATGTTCACTGATATGTTCAAGGTCCTGCATTTCATGAGCACGGTACTAAGGCTCAAACATCCATCTTCTGGTTCTTAGAGGAATTAATGTTAGGGGAAAAAAACAGCCAAAATGTAAATGGAACTAAATCTCATGGGATATCATACTCTACTGCCATTTCTTCTAATAGATTCTAAGAGAAGCAACCAGAAGATGGCACTTTTGTTTTGTTTTGTTTTGTGTTTGATAAAGGGGTTGGGGAAAATTCTTTTGGACCCTAAAATTCTGATAAATTTAAATGAGTGACAATTATGTGGGAAAGGAAATAATAGCTATAAGGGAGATCCTCCTCCACTCCCTCCTCAGCACAATAAGAAAGATTATGACAGTAGCAGGAGTTGATAAAACACATTTGAGATAGAAGTTTGATGACTTTTTTCAGAGGTTAAAGATCAGTATGGGACTGCAGAATAATGTTGGGGTCACTGTTTGTCCAGAGGAAAGGTTGGCAGTTTGAACCCACCAGTTAGTTGTTCCATGGGAGAAAGATGTGGCGGTCTGCTTCCATAAAGATTTACAGCCTTGGAAACCCTATAAGGGCAGTTCTACCCTTTCGTATAGGGTCACGCTATGAGTCACAATTGACTCGATGCCACCAGGTTTAGTTTTTTGTTTGTTTGTTTGTTTGTTTGTTTTTTATTCGTCTAGTGTCTTGCTAATCTGCACTTCAAAGAGGGACCTAAATGAGTTCCCAATTTCAGTACACCTTGGAAATTCTTTCTGTTGGGCAGGGACAGCATTAGCATGAAGGGTTCATCCTTGCTTCTTGTTATCACTTTCAGAAGTACTTTTGCTTTCTTTTCAACTTTTCTGCAAAGAAAGCCATTGCTCAAGAGAAATTACAAAGGCATTTTCTGCATCATCTTTAATGGTTATTGAGCTGCTATAGCATACAAAGTGCAATACAGAGCATGCAAAAAACCAAATGCTTCTAAGTTTTTGGAAGCTGATCCATTATGTCTTCCATGATGACCTTGTGACAGCAGGGCAGAGCTCCATGACAGAAAGCTCAATTATTGTACCTCTCTAGCAGCAGGACTTTCAGCAGGCTTTTCCACTCCCCGCCATTCATGTGCAATACAGATGTCTGATTACTCTGTGGCACAATGATCGAAGTCCAGGCTCTACCCTCTTGTACAGAAACCCTGCCTTTCCCCTGGACAAGCTCTGGCCACTCCTTCATGATCAACATCAGGCCCAATTCAACCCACCACAATTCTGTCCATTCTTAGGGCACTATTAAAATTCCAGCATGGTCTTCCCTATTATGTAGCCAGCTCTCATAATTTGCCAAACCCTGCTGTATGGCTTGTTCCAATATCTTTTCTGCTGTGCCATCATTGTATAAGAAAATTCTTTGTTCCTGAGTTGGCACTGAAATTCATAATCATGGTCTAGAATGACCCTAAAATAATTTCCATGAACAGTAAAGCTGATCTTTGTTGGTATCTTGGCTTACTAGAGAACAAAAGAAATTTAAGAGACATGGGAGAACATCTGAAGCATGAAGTGTGGAATGAGAAAAATCTAAACTATATTTACTTGGAAGCCTGAATGCCACAGCACCAAGGCTTTTGTGGAGGCCAGTGTGAGGAACATCCTCCTTTGACAAGGCCTCAAGTTTAGAAAGTCCAGCTGCTTGGGGCATGAACCAACAATAAAGAGGAGACTTTCACTTGGATCATTTAGATAATATGCTGATTTCCCTTGCATTGTTCATTTTATGATGATTTTTAGCTCTACAACTATAATAATAAATGGGTTAAATTTCACCTGTAAAACTGCATTGGCTCACTCGTTAGGATTCCATTTTGCTGCCAAGCCCTTGAAAGATCTTCACAGAAGGAATTAGAGCCTTTTTCTTCCTCCCCAACTAAGAGGTGGCCCCTGAAAAGAACCTCAGGGACTCAGGGACTCCTCAGCACACAGTTTGAAAAACACTGCCCTACTTCTAGTTTGTGCACGATCCTCAGGTTCTAAGGCTTTCAGATGAGTGAGTAAAGTTTGGCATCAGAGGATGAGAAAGAGAATAAGCATTCCTTTCTGATTGCATTCTCTCCCCCACCTCCCATTCCCATGATTTCTCTTCTATTTTCTGTCTCTACACAGTTGTTCTCCTCTGTCACTCTAATTTACCAATTTATGGTGAAGTTCCAACTGTGGGTTTGGAGAATCATACCAGAGGTCCCAGAAAAGCCACACTCCAAATACATTTTTTAAAAAAATTTTGGGGAAAGAAACCCCAATTCAAAGATTTTTAGTCAGTGTCTCTGATTGGAACCAAGTCCAAAGTAACTTAGCTTTGGGGCAATTCTACTCTCTTCTATAGGGCTACTATGAGTAGGAATCAACTCAACGGCAATGGTTTGGTTTTTTGTTTCTTCTCCAGGGACTGGTCCCTCCTGATAATATGTCCAGAGTACGTGAGGCAAAGTTTTGCTGTCCTTGCTTCCAAGGTGCACTCTGGCATACTTTTTCCGAGACAGATTTGTTCATTCTCCTGGCAGTTCATAGTATATTCAATATTCTTTGCTGAAACCATAATTCGAAAGCATCAATTCTTCTTTGGTGTTCCTTATTCATTGTCCAGCTTTCGCATGCATATGAGGCAGTTGAAAATATCATGGCTTGGATCAGGCGCACCTTAGTCCTCAAAGTGACATCTTTGCTTTTCAACACTTTAAAGAGGTCGTTTGCAGCAGATACTTTGATTTCTCGGCTCCTGCTTCCGTAGGTTGATTGTGAATCCAAGTAAAATGAAATCCTTGACAACTTCAATCTTTTCTCAGTGTACCATGATGTTGCTTATTGGTCTACTTGTGAGGATTTTTTTTTTTCTTTATGTTGGTTTAATCCATACTGAAGGCTGTAGTCTTTGATCATCATCAGTAAGTTATTCAAGTCCTCTTCACTTTCAGCAAGCACGATTGTGTCATCTACATATTGCAGGTTGTTCATGAATCTTCCTCCAATCCTGATCCCACATTCTTCTTCATATATGTGTAGTCCAGCTTCTCGGATTATTTGCTCAGCATACAGAATGAATAAGTATGGTGAAAGGATACAACCCTGATGCACACCTTGTCCTGATTTTAAACCACGTGTTGTTAATCACAACCCAATAAATAAGATTAAAGCTCTGATCAAATGGTATAATCTGGAACTTTCTGAAGATGATATTTGTCAAGGTAGCATCAGGGACAGACTCCGCAGTCTAGCAGTGTTTGAATAGAAGCTGTCAGGATGAAAGTGGCTGGTGGTTAGATGGAGCTGGGAGAGGTCATTTGAACCTACAATTGGGAGTGAACTCTGAAAAATGAAACATGATTTCACCTTTGCCCAAAAGCAAATACTCTCAGATTCTGCTTTCTATCCTCTCATCTGCACCACGTGGCATCCCCAGTTTTCTAATCCTAAATCTCTGAGATAATGACTCTTTCAGCAAAGGAAAAGAGACCACTGCCTTTTTCCACATGAGCCTTCAAGGAAAATACTCATGAAAGACTGAAGCAGATATCCAAAAACTTTGTGATTCTTCTAATGAAAAAAAAAAGGTGGGATTGTTCGCTCTTTTTATCTCTTACTGGAAATATCTCAAATTTCTAGTTTTGATCTTCATGTTCCATATTGTTTTTAAGTTCAGTGACCTGGTCAGTTGGCTAAGGGAGTCTGAGAACTTGCTGGGAGCACTTTTCTCTGCTTATTGAGAAAAAGTTGACACTAAAGGACAATAGCTTGCTGGCCTTTTGTGAACTGACTTCACACTCCTGTCTCTGGGGAGTAAAAACCACTCAGCAGAGTTGGGCTTGAGACTACTCCTCCTCCCACACAGCTAGAGGTGCTGTGTGACTAAATGATATGAGATGACAATGCAGAGAACTCCTAAGGTCCCTCAGTGTCTTTTTTCCATCCATAGGTGTTCCCCTTCCCAGCAGCAGAATCCTTGCTAATTAGCCAGCTGGTTGCTTTATTTCTATGACTGAGTTTTCAGACAATAAGAAATAGGTCCAGCGTGCAAAGCCCCTGGCACTAAAGATTCATTGACTTTTATTTCCAGGAACAGAAAATGACTCCCAGCATCCTCCTTTTAGAAGACAGGTTTGTTGCCACCCTTCTATGAACTGAAACAGACCTCTCTCCAACTGGCCTATTCTGTTGCACTCTTTAGTTGCCCTTCAATCTTTCATACAAATATTAATCAAAACACTCAGGTGCTTCCATACCTGCACGCATACACAGCCTTTCAATTACATGAGTGAAGTAAAATAGCATGCTTGGACAGAAGTTCTCTGAACACCAGGCTAGTCTTCCTGCAAAGGTCCATCAGCTATTAAATACACATGCTGTTCAATAGTTCTATCAGACACCAGATTGCCCTCAGTATGGAAAACAAATGGAGATATATTGTGTCAAGCATCTAGGAATATCTTATTGAATAATTCCTTTTCCATCCAACCAATGAACCAAATAGGGGGACAAGCTGCCTTCTGGCTTTCTGTCATCTATAAAAGCCGAATTGAAGGGTGTCCCATGGTAGTCTCCAAGTTTGGGAAGAGAGGCCTGTGAGCAGCTTTTCTTACTGTGGTTGAGGAGGGAACAGGAAGAATGAGCTTTGAAGGCAGAAAGACATGTTTAAACAAAATAGTCATGTTCATTTCTCTTTTGCTTTTCCAAGCACAAGACCTTCTCCCTAAACAGCCTTAATCTTCCTTAAAGAAGGTATGCAAATATTAAATTAAACCATATGAGATTGTCGACATTCAACCTTTTTGCCTTAAGAAAGGTCAATTTCATGTGGTTCAAATAATAGAAAAAATCAGCATTTTACTTTTGACATACAAAATTTAATTTTACATCAAGACAATGATATAAAAGCAATATATTCTCAAACAGAGAAAGGATTTTCTATATTTTATTTATTTGACATATCAAGGGCTAAGTAATAGAGTTTCTTGCAAACTGAACCACTGGGGCTCCTTTACATAGCAGTAGTTAAAATCATATTTTAAATATCTCACTAGATGTTTTTAAAAGAAAATTTTAATTTTTTTAGCCCAGTGAATATAGATATTTTGGCTTTATTTTTTAGCTGCTTAATTCTGCTTATAGGGTTGCTATGAGTCTGAATCAACTCCATGGTAACAGGTTTGGTGTTTGTTTGTTTGTTTTAATGCCATTGATAACTCAAACATTCCTGAGTGATTTGCTTACTCTACTACCCTCTCTAAAGAAAATAAGAGACTTTGGGTTCCCCCATCCCCTCGGGCCCAGAATTCACTCTTAGTTTTATTTTGTTCTTATTAGTTTTTGTTTTGTCTTGTTTTTTTAATATCCTAAAATGACAACTTCCCTGCTGGCCAATAATGGCTTCATTGAAGCCTAATAATACCTACTTAGGTTGACTGTGGTGGTCGTGGTGGTTCAGTGGCAGAATTCTTGCCTTCCACATGCGAGACCTGAGTTCAGTTCCCTGCCAGTGCACCTCAAGTGCGGCCACCACCCCTCTGTCAGTGGAGGCTTGCATGTTACTGTGATGCTGAACAGCTTTCAATGGAGCTTTCACACTAAGACAGACTAGGAAAAAAAGCCTGGTGAGCTGCTTCTGAAAATCAGCCAGTGAAAACCCTGTGGATCACAACAATCCAATCCACGGTTGATCATGGGGATGGTGCATGACCGGGCAACATTTCATTCTGTTGTACATGGGTAGGAGGCTGACACCATGGCAGCTAATAAAAACAGGTTCACAGTACTTCCACATTTATTATTCCTTTTATTCTCTTAACCCTTGATAGAGTAAATTTTGTTACCTCCATTTGACAGGTGAGAAAAATGAGGCTCAAAGAAAGGAACCAACTTGCCAGAAATCATTCCATTAGTTAATGACACAGTGAAATTAGAACTTCATTCTTTGGACACCAGGTCCTGTACTCTTTCTACTCAACTCTAACAGCCTTTGTGTGAGCTGTCTTGCAGCCTGGCTCCCCAGAGTCTGCAGAGGGAGAGCTCAGACTTCCTCCTTGCGCCAACCCTACAAGGACGCTGAAGCCCACGCAGCAGTGCCCTTTCCCCATCTGATGCCACCTCAGTGCGCTCTCTTCACCCGGAAAGGGCAGGCTGTGCTAAATTGCGCTGCTGCTCTGCAAAGTGAATGGAAACATCACAAAGAGATAAAGTAGAGAGCAGAAATCTCATTCCCTTGCTGCCTCGAGGTAGAGAAGAAAGCATCCTGGGGCTCCTCCTTCTAAGAGTGGGTTCACCTTCAGAATATAAATGGCAGCCTCCCTCCCATGACGTTTCCCACTCTTGAGGCAGGCAAACTGCACATTCAGTGGGTAAGATGCATGACTCAGGCTTCAGTCCTGCAATCAGATATATTTTTAATTCAAGTTCTGTGCGATTTGGCTAACAGTCACTTTATTGGGTAATTACTTCATTCGGAGTGCTGTTAACAGCACTGTCGACAAGAATGTCAGCCTGCTACAAGAGATGTGCTTGCTGACAGCAACACAGAGAACACCTGAAGCACATCTTTTTCTTTTTTAGCCTATTTATTAAAATTTTATGAGTAAGTCATTTTCTCCCTGGTGGGCTTTCCCTTGTAATTTGTGTGGGATTACAGTGGCTTGAATATAAATGTGGTGGCCCAACCTCCCTGTCATCCACACCAGCTGCCTCTGAGCCAGAGAGATCACCTCAGGTTCTTCTTGTCCACCAAAGAATTGACAGGGCAGTGAGGAGTCAATGATTTGACTTCACCCACCATCTCAGCAAGCTAACCAAGGACTGACAGGGTGAGTAGTAGAGGGAGGGACTTCCTTCACCTGGCTCTCATCAGCCCTGATTGTCCGTATTCATGATGGGGAAGTAACCACCCCATCAGCATTCCCCAGAAGTCCATAGTCTTAGCATTAGGCCCTCGTGATTCCCCACAGTGGAACAAATGTTCTCTCCAGTTAGATAAGTTTGAGAAATGCCACGCATACTTTATGCCCCTTATGGAGAGTTGCAGAGCACAGCAACATTCTTTACCAGATGACTGTCCCCTGGTAAAGAAACCTTTATGGACTTTATTTAACACGATGTTTCCCAAACTTATTTGGCCATGGAAACTTTTTGTTACGTAATAGCTATTAATATATTTAAAAACCAATGTTTTATGGAACATATTGTGTGGGAAAATAACCTAGATTCTCCACAGGATTACACCATCCTGTTCCTAAAGAGCTCAGTTCCAACCAGCTCCACCACTTTGTGGTTGTGTAACCCTGGGCATGGTACTTCTGTGAGCCTCAGCTTCATTATCTGTGAAAAGGCGATGATAATAGGTACTTATTTCACAGGACTGTTGTGAGTTTTAAAAGAGATCATATACTTAGGCTTAATAAATGTTTATTATTATTACTGATGATATCAATACATTGAAATGTATATATGAAGTAAATAAAACATAATTTTGAGCTCAATGTTCATTGGGTTCTTTATTGTAAGGTTGATTACTTTCCCAATTAAAAAAAAAAAGTCCTCGGAGGGCTCTGGGGACCATGGTCTCTGGGAACATCTAGCTCAATTGGCATGACACTACTTATAAAGATAATGCTCTACATTCTACCTTGGTGAGTAGTTTCTGGGGTCTTAAGAGCCTGTGAGCGGCCATCTAAGATACTCCACTGGTCTCATCTCTTCGGGAGCAAGGGAGAATGAAGAGAACAGGATACAACGAAAAGATTAGTCGAAAGGACTAATTGTCCACAGCTACCAAGACCTTCACC
>NW_004444032.1:10566176-10604927 GCF_000243295.1 Trichechus manatus latirostris | reverse complement strand
ATAAAATAGCACGTGTGTTACTGTTACATGAGAAACTATCTGCTCTGTAAGCCTTCACCTGAAGTACAATAAAATATTAAAAAAAAAAAAAAAGTCCTGTCATTTTGGCCTCCTATTGATTCTCCTATGCATGTTGGCTTAGCTGGCACTTATCATAGGCAGAAGAAGGGACAGAGGATTGGTGGGGATGATGCTGGTTTGACAGAAATGTAATCAGAAGGAAGCAAAGTAACGGGCAGCTGAGCTGAATGAGGTAGACATTGCCTTGTGTAACTTCCCACCCCAGTCAATTACCAGAGCCCCTCTGTTGACTGTAGAAAATAACCACATGTTGAAGGTCAGACATGTTTCCAGGCACACTTGTGCACTTTTGGCAGGAAGGTAGATGTGACTTCTCTTGGCCTTTTGAATGAGGCCGTCTTGCGTTTGAAAACCACATAGCACAACCCTGAGACCTGGAATTCAAATATCAGTGGGAATCATCCACCAAGTGGGTAATCTGCTCACAGGTGGTCCAGATTTGGTTGTCTTTTCCCACGTGATCTTGTTTTAGATCAGCTGGTATGTAGCACTCTCTGTCCCAGAAATAGTTCTTTACCTTCTTGAGATCACCCAGTCTACCAGCATTGTCAGAAAGTTTCGGGTCAGAAAAGCAAGGCAGCTTGCCTGCAGTCACACAGCTAGTTAATGGCCTTCAGTACCGTACTGCCCACCGCATAACACTAAACATGCTCAGCTTTAATGCCTCTGCTTCAGATCCCTTTTGTGATGTGGTCAAGAAAGAGATGAGAAGAGAGAGAAATGTGATGGAAGGAAAGGAAAAAGTAAAAAGACAAGAAGAAAGTGATACTTTCTCTTCCCTTCCTTTTCTTACAGGGCTCTCATTCACAAAAAGTTAAATCATACTAGTAGTAGTAACTAAATTAGTTGAGCACTTGCTACATGCCAGGCATGGTTTTAAGCGTCTTATATATATCACCTGACCCACCCTGGGTGGTGCAGTTAACATGCTCTGCTGCTAATCGAAAGTTTGTAGGTTTGAGTCCACCCGGAGATGCTTCAGAAGAAAGGTCTGGCAGTCTACTTCAAAAAAATCAGGCATTGAAAGCCCTATGGAGCACAGTTACACTCTGACCAACATGGGGTCACCATGAGTCTGAATTGACAGCAACTGTTTTTTTAACAACGAGTTGGATGCTGTTATTATTGCCGTTGTAGTGATGAAGAAACTAAAGCAAGAGGTTTTTAGATGACTTGCCCAGTGTCACTCAGCTAATAAGAGATGAGCTAGAATCTGGCCCCAGGCATATGGTCTCCAGAACCCAAGTTCTAACCAATTTGCCATACACTTCTAGACCTTCACCCAGGTAATATAGAGAGGAAGGGTTTTTGCAACATGAGGCCAAACAAAGCCTTTAGCTTTTTCAGTAGTGGAACCCCAGTAAAGCCTGCTACACAGATGCTTATCACTGTGTCCCGGTGTTTTTCCAGAACTTGGGCTTTTTAGAAAAAGAGTACATTGACTGTTTCTATTCTGGGCATACCAGCTATTACATCAGAATGGACCATATTATTCAAGTACTTTTGTATACTCAGTTCTCTCTGATGATGTTCCTTTAATGGAGTTTTGCTCTGAGGATCCCTGTTTGCTGTACAGGAAGCATGCTGGATTAAAGGCCTTATTCAGAGGGCAAAATATATGAGTCTTGGCATCTGTATACATTAGAGCAGAACCACACTGTAAAATTTCCACTTGCCCTGCCTCCTTGATGCAAGACAAATGCTGAGCCACCAGCACTGGTGTTACAGTTGCAGCAAATTGCTTGCTTTACTGGGGCAGCTTTGATTTCAAGGGTCCTGCCCCACTGTCAATGCACATGTCAGAGGTTGAATCACCCCAAGGCTCAAAATTAGGATAACCCTAATATGTTGCATATCAATTTTACTGAATCCCAAATACTTCTCATAATATCCTTCATATACTTTTGGAACCAAAAGATCGAGGGAGGATTATTTTTGTGGGCTCTTCATGGTCCCCACCACCTTGACTCAACTAAAACCCAGCTATACTGTGAAGCAGCTCATTCTCCCACAACCTTGTGCAGAGGTCGTGACAGTATCCAGCTCAGTCTCAAGTGCCTTGCTCAGCTGTTACCTCACAAAGCAAGAATCAATTGGCTACTGGAATGGCTGAGTGGTACAGGGTGTGGGATGTATGCCTGATGCAGGGAGAGAGGAGACAGGAGCACACCAATGATAGCCTTGACCACTCCACAGGTTGACCCAAGAGGAATAGTTATCCTGATTCCAAAGTCGAATTAAAATCCCTCACTCTTGCGTTTCTCCAGTTTTCCAGAAATTGTATGCCCCTTGCAGAAACTTCCTGAGCCTGTGAATACCCACTGCATTTCCCACACACACCTCCTCCTACCTTGGTGCATTTATACCCCTGTGCCTAAGGCCCCCCTACCCCTGTCACCATCACTCACCATGCCTGGACTCTTAAGTAATACCAAAGTAATAAAATCACACAACCACAGAAATAGGTGCCATTACTAAGGATGTGATCTTTCTATGTTTCTCCGCTTGCCCCTCTCATTTCCCACAGTGGCCATTTCAGGCCTTCTCCATTCTTCTGAAAGTCCTACCTATCCCACCAACTCCCCCATCAGTCTCAGCATACAACCTTGTCTCCTACCTCACAGGAGAAATAGGTACCATAAGATAAATATCCTCTCAACTTACAGCTGCTACACACCTACACATTTATCTGCCTCTACATCATCTTTCACCATTCTCTCCTGTCACATGGGAGAGGGGTCCCTCCATCTGTCTCAAGCAAATCCCTCCATTTGTACTTGGAAGCACATCTCCTCTGGCCTCCACAGGATCCTTAGAGTATCCATTTTGCCCCCAGCCACCTGTTTTACCCTCTCTCTCCATTTTGTATTCTTCCCATCAGCACTGAATTCTGTTCAGTTTGAAAACTTAAAAACAAAAACTTTTTCTCAACCTCATAGCCCCCCATAAATACCCTCTTTTCTTCATCTTAACAGAGTTATTTTCACCTTCTGCCTTCACTTTTATATTGCGAACTGTCTTCTGGACTTATTAGACTTTCACCAATGTCACCAGTGAGCTCTATGTAGTTAAATTTAAAGGACACTGTTCAGTCCTTATCTTTCTCTACTTCTCTGCATCATCTGACACTGGTAACCACTCCTTCCTAATTGGAGTACTCTCTTCTCTTGGCTTCCATGACACTACAGTCTCCTTGTTTTCCTCCATCCTTATCACTTATTTTTTCCCTGAAGGCCTCTCTTCCTCCTCTACCTTCCTCTCAATCACTGATGTTCTGTGTGAGTCAGTTCTTAAAACTGACTCCAGTTATCCATTAGGAACTACCCCAAAGCTTAGTGGCTTAAAGCAACAACCATTCTATTATGCTCATAATATTGTGAGTCAGGAATCAGTCAGGGCTCTGCAGGGAAATTCTTCTGCTCCACATGGCATCAACTAGAATCACTTAGTGGCATTCAGCTAGTGGCTGGGCTGGGGTGAAGGTCCCAAGATGGCTTCACTTCACATGCCTACCACCTAGGCCCCTCTCCTCTCCCTTTCCATGTAGTTTCAGGACTTCTCTCCACATGATCTCTCCAACAAGGTAGTCAGTCTTCTCACAAGGCAGTTCAGGAATCTAAGAACAAGTGATCCAAGAGATAGAAAGAGAAATCTGCCAGTATCTTAGGTCCTGGGCCTGGAATCTGGCACAGCATTACTTCTGCCATATTGGTGAAATTAGTCATAAACCCATCCAGATTCAAGGAGAATGGGTCCGAACTCTCAGTGGGAAGAAAGACCAAAGAATTTGTGGCCATCTTCAAACCACCACAGCCTTCTTTTTCTTAACAAACAATAGTCTCTGCCACAGCCACCACCATCTTTCTCCTGATTATTGCATTGCCTTCCTCACTGGTCTCCCTGCTCCCATTATCTACAGTGAAGCCAGAGCAACCGTTCTATAATGCGTATCATATCACATCACTCTCTTGACTAACCCACTTTAATGGATTTCCACTGCCTTTAAGGAGAAGTCCAAACTCCTTAGCATAACCAACTGGGCCCTTTGTTATTTGTCACTGCTGACACCTTCACCTCTCATGACTTCTCCTTACATTCTACAATTATTATTTTTCCAAGCATGCCAGGCTTTCTTTTCTCTCTAAGCCTTTGTACATTCTTTTCTCTTAGCAATACTCTTCCACTTGGCACCCTCATTTACCACTTCCCATGCATGAATGCACATGCACCCACCCACCCCCAACCCCCATCCCACCCCCCACACACACACAGTGTCCTCTTTCACCCTCTTTCAGATCTTGGCTTAGATCAGTGCTTCTCCAAGTGTGGTCCCTGGACTAGCAGCATCAGGGTCACACTGGAACTTGTCAAAAATGCAAATTCTCACACTCCACCCCAGATCTACTGAAACAGAAACTCTAGAGGTGGGGCCCAGAAATCTGTATTTTAACAAGCCCCACAGGTGAATCTGGTGCCTGTTAAAGTCTGAGAATCACTGGCTTAGACAACACTTCCCCCAGGAATCTTCCGTAACCTAACTCCACCCAACTACAAGGATAGGGATCTCGTCTGTGTGTTTCCACAGACCCTCATCCGTACTGTTATGGATTGAGTTGTGTCTTCCAAAAATATGTATTGAAATCCTGCCCACTTATACATGTTTAAGTATGATCCTGTTAGGAAATAGAGTTCTGTTATGTTAATTAGGTCATACTCAAGAAGGGCAGGTTCTTAATCTAATCACTACTGAGTTATAAAAGAGCAGATTAGACACAGAAACACACACAGGGGAAGACAGACATGTGAGGACCCATCTACAAGCAAAGCAACACCAAGGATAACCTGCAGATATCAGAAACTAGGAGAGAGGTTCACAGAAGGAATCAACACAGCTGAAACCCTGATTTGGACTTTTAGGCTCCAGAACTCTAAGAAAATAAATTCCTGTTAATTAAAGCCACCCACTTGTGGTATTTCCGTTATAGCAGCACTAGGTAACTAAGACAATTTTCCTTATCATAGACTTATTACTGTGTAGTGTAATTGCCTATCACTTGTTTAACCTCAGTGGACTCTCTCTGAGCTCCCAGAGTCAGGGTGTCTCAGTCATCTAGTGCTGCTATAGCAGAAATACCACAAGTCAATGGCTTTAACAAAGAGTTTATTCTCTCACAGTCCAGTAGGCTGCAAGTCCAAATTCAGGGCGTCAGCTCCAGGAGAAGGCCTTCTCTCTCTGTCGGCTCTGGAGGAGGGTCCTTGTGATGCATCAGTCTTCCCTTGGTCTGGGAGCATCGCAGCTCAGGTCTAAAGGATGAGCTCTGCTCCCGGCGCTACTTTCTTGGTAGTATGAGGTTCCCATGTGTCTCTGCTCGCTTCTCTCTTTTATATCTCAAAACAGATTGGCTTAAGACACTATCCAATCTTGTATACCTCATCAATGTAACAGCTGCTAATGCATCTTATTAGATCATAGTGACTGAATTTAGAACACATAAGGAAATCACATCAGATTACAAAATGGAACACAACTATACAATACTGGGAATCATGACCCAGCCAAGTTGACAGATATTTTCGGGGGACACAATTCAATCCATGACTGAATCCCCAGGATCCACCCAATGCCTGTCACTACTCAATGGTAAGTGGTGAAGCAAATATTCAAACCCAAACGTGCATCCCACTTCACTAGAAAGGTGGGCTACAAACACCAAAAGCAAGAGATTTTCATGCACTAAGGATAATTGTAATCAGGTGTTGGGATCAGGCTTCAAGTAAATGCTTTCATCCTTGGGTAACAGGAAGGAGCCACGGAGTAGGTACAGAATACCTGACTACAAAAGACTTTAATAAAACCCCAGAGGGAAAAGATATACAGTGTTGAATCTGCCTAAAACCCTGAAAATGGACCACCTGACTCTAGCCACAAAGTCAAATAAACTAAGCTAATCATCTTCCTGTTTCTGTGTGGCCAGTTCCTCCATTCCTTGCATCTTAATACACTATCTAACTATGTTTACTGGATTTTTTAAAAATGCCACTGACTCTTTGGAATCTTGGCAGAAAAGAAGAATCTGGGTCATGCAACTGTGAAGTCTAAATAAGGTATAATTAACATGTCCATCAATTTTCACAGACGTGATGATAGTTTGCAAACTATTCATTAATTCTGCACAATAACAACAACTGGGTACAATGCAGACACCAAGCTGAAGATAACAGGCTCAGTGTAGCGTAGTGCTAACCTGGAGTGCTGTTGGTGATATGTAGGAATGAACTGCTTCTATTTTCTGCATAGAAAACATAATTATTTCAGAATTTGGAGCCAGAATTATCAAAGAGCGGCAGTATAATTACTAACTCTCAATCCTTTTAAATGTAACCCGTGATTCACAAAACACTCTCCAAATTATGAAAAATATTTCATGAATCACTTGGGAACTTGGGAAAATGAGCCCTTCTTAGTAGAAATAAAACCTCAAAGTAGTGACATCTGAAAATCAGGAGAGAACTGAATTTAATTCCTGGATCCTAACTATCTGTGTAGATGAATTAATGTTTCTGAACTTCATCTAAAAAATACCTTCTTCAGAAAGTTGTTTGGAGAATTAAACAAGATAATACACATACTGTGTTCAGCACACTACTAATTCACAATAGCTATCATTTCTATTCCTTTCGAGCAGAATTAGACAGTGGTATCAAAAACCAGGTGGACTTGATTCCCTCCCTTTGCTCCCTCTAATACTGTGTCCTGCCTCTGTCACCACTCCTTCTCATCCCCCTTCGCACCCTCCTCCTCCTCTCCCACCTTCCTTTTGGTTCTTGAGTTTCCTCAGGGTTCCATCTTGGCCATCTTGTTTTCTTTCTCTTATACTCCCAAAGATGTCATCCACTCCTCCGGCTTCACCAGCCACTTACATGCTGGTGAATTTTGTTCACTGCTGTATCCCCAGTCCATAAAATAGGGCCTGGAGCTTAGGAGGCACTCAGTAAATATCTGTTAAGTAATAGATCTCTAGCCCCTACCCATTCAAAGATCTAGAACCATACTTCCAAGCACTTCATGAACACTTCCAGCTGACTGTTCCATGTTATTATTGTTAGTTGCTGTAGAGTTGGCTCCAACTCATGGCGACCCTACGTGTAACAGAACAAAATGTTGCCCAGTCCTGTGCCATCTTCATGATCATCGATGAGTTTGAGTCCGTTGTTGTGGCTATTGTGTCAATCTATCTCATTGAGGGTTTCCCTCATTTTCACTGACCCTCTACTTTACTAAACATGATATTCTTTTCTAGCAATTGGTCTTTCCTGATGACATGTCCAAACTAAGCCCCCCAAAGTCTTGGCAGCCTCATTTCTAGGGAGCATCCTGGGTGTATTTCTTCTAAGACTTATTTGATCATTCTTCTGACAGTTCATGGTATATTCAATATTCTTCGCCAACACCACAATTCAAATGCTTCAATTCTTCTTCTGTCTCCCTTTTTCTGTCCAGCTTTCGCATGCATATGAGGTGATTGAAGAAGACCATGGCTTGGGTCAGGCACGCTTTAGTCATCAAAGTGACACCTTTGCTTTTTAAAACTTTAAAGACATCTTCTGCAGCAGATTTGCCTAATGCAATATGTTGTTTGATTTCTTAACTGTTGCTTCCATAGACATTGTGGATCCAAGTAGAATGAAATCGTTGAGAATTTCAATTTTTTTCTCCATTTATCATGATGTTGTTTACTGTTCCAGTTGTGAGGATTTTCATTTTCTTCACATTCAGGTGTAATCCATACTGAAGGCTGTAGTCTTTCAAATGTCATATATCCATAATTTAATTTCTTTAACCACCCCTAAAAGAAATATGGTCCCTGGGTGGCACAAACAGTTAAGAACTCAGGTACCAGCTGAAAGGTTGGCAGTTCAAACCCACCCAGAGGCACCTTGGGAGACAGGCATGGCGATCTGCTTCCAAAAGGTCACAGCCTTAAAAACCCTATGTAGAAGTTCTACTCTGCATACATAGGGTCACCATGAGTCAGAACTGACTCCTCGGCAACCAACAACAACAGAAGAAATATAAAGCTACTCCTCTTGATTCTCGTTAGTTAATTCTCCCAACCTTCTTTCACTGAATATCCAAACTCTGTTGATTTTAATCTAGAAATGTTTGAGAACCTGACCACTTCTCTCCTTGCCCAGGGCTTTATTTCCTCTCATCTAGACTATTTCAGTAGCCTTCTCCCCACCTCCATTTGCTCTTCCAAAGAATCCATTCACCACACTAGGTTTCTCTTTCTAAAGGGCAAATCTCATCTTGTAGCAAAACCACTTAAGCCTTAACTCCACTACCACCACCATCTTTATAGGCTCCCATCTGCCTACAGAGTTAATTCTGAGAGCATTGATTGAGCCTACAAAGCCCTTGTATTCTGGCCATCACCTGTTCTGCCAGCCCTTCCTCCCTAACCCCATGGCCCCAAATTGCACAAACTCTTCCCGTCATGCACCAGGCCCTTCTGTAACTCCATGTCTGTGTCCATGCCAGACCTTCTGCACGGACAGACTTTTCACCACCCCCAATCTTCTTTTCCTGGAAACAATTCATGCTTTGTGGTTATTGCATGAATTTTACCAAGGAGTAGTATAGCTATAATGGAAGGAGTTCCACCTTGAAAATTTCCCCTCCTCAACACAGTGGTCCAACTAGCCTAGATACCGATTACATACTAGAAGGTTTATATAAAACTCAGCCATCCACTAGGAAAGATATGGAGGAGGGTGGAGGTTTTGACTGGCAGTGCTTAGAATTATAAGAGGTTTTATCCGAGTAGCTTAATAGTAAGGATCTGGAGTGAGTATCTATAGCAGGATTGCTGTTTTCTCAATTTCCTCATCACTCAAATGAGGATAAGAATAATACCTGCCTCGTAGAGTTGTTAAATTTTCAATGAGATGATATATAAAGTGATTAACCTAATACCTGGCATAATGTAAATGCTAATAAATGGAAGCTATTATTACCACAGAATCAACTTTCCCAATCTGATACTTAGGTATGCATTCTCACTAACAAAGGTCATTAACATCTCTATTGCCACTATATAACTCCTTGTAGGCAGAGGAGTAAGCGTAGTTGAAATAATAGGTTCCATCATAGACACTGTAATGGAAACCCTGGTGGCATAGTGGTTAAGTGCTGCGGCTGCTTAACCATAAGGGTCAGTAGTTTGGATCCGCCAGGCGCTCCTTGGAAACTCTATGGGGCAGTTCTGCTCTGTCCTGTAGGGTCGCTATGAGTCAGGATCGACTCGATGGCAATGGGTTTGTTTGTTTGTTGGTTTGTTTGTTTTGTAGACACAGTAATATAAAGGTTTATTGTCCTCTAAGACTCCTGTGTGTGTGTACGTGTGTGTTCCATACAAAACTTGAAGAAAAGATTCATATACCTAATAATGTTGTTACATGAGGTTAATGCAGTCTAATTCCACTCATTTGTTCTAATTACACAATTAAGTTTAATAACCCAAAGCATATGGATGTGTTTGTATTATTTTTAAAAAATAACTTTTAAAGAAACCAAAGTGGTATATTTACTAAAAACCAGCCATTGTTCAGAACCAACAAAATAGGTTTGGAAAATTCTCTTCTGCCTTGTGAGTGACTAAACCTAGCTACAATCTGTGATTGCTATGGTACATCTTTCCTATTGCAAGACACTTGCCTTTTTGTTTTTTGTTTGTCTTTTAAATGTTTTCATCACTGGCATTTGTGGCAGATATTTTTCCACTTCTAAACTGGGCTCATTCTCACAGTTCCATTGGGAACTATTCAGAAACACTCTTAGCATCATCTTTGAAGCACCATGTTATTCAGCGTATGCTCTCTGCCCTTCAAGTATAGAAAAGTCTTGCAATTACTTTCAGTGTAACTTGGGTGGCTTGTTGAAAAACAGCAGCTGAGGCTGAAAATTAATGTTAGCTCATTCCCAGCACAGTCACATGTCCTAAAACTACAAAAAGCATGAAAACAATAGATTTGAGGTGGTCACTTTCCTTGTATTCTTTCTCGTTGAATTTTTAAACCCAGTGCAATGCAGCCTTTCCCTAGTGATCTTTTTATAAATTGTTTGTAGTACCATAGAAAGTGTAGAAACCATTTGTTTTTCTTCACACATGGGAAAAACATAATTCCTTCATGAAAAGTATTCTCAGCAGATTTCCTGATTCTTTTCCTATGACCTCTAACACAACTCATTTTATAGTCTAATAAGCAGAACAGAGCCCTGGTGGTGCTGTAGTTAAGAGCTATGGCTGCTAACCAAAAGGTCAGCAGTTCGAATCCCTTGGAAACCCTATGGATAGGCAGTCCTACTCTGTCTTATAGGGTCGCTAGGAGTCGGAATCAATTTGATGGCAGTGGGTTTGTTTTTTGTTTGTTTGTTTGTTTTAATAAGCAGAACGGAATCACCTACTGCCTAAATATGAGGGAGCTCAGCATGTGTGTATCAAGGGATTGTGTTCTCTAGAAGGCATCAGCAAGACTTCCCATTCAAATCTTCCAGCTACAGCTCCTCAGACTGACTCCTCTGTTTCCTTAGCTAATTCTCTTCACACACCATTTTACACTTTATCTTTTTCAGTCTATCATAGGGCTTCTTCCAATAGAACTATAAAAACCTTTTCCTGTTATTTTTGCTCTCGCGCTGTTGGGAAAGCATGCAATGGTCTGTTGGGTGCTTAAATTATACATGTGAGAAGATAAACTGAGTCTAGAGTTCAAGGTCTAATGCTTTCTCACTGATCAGGACCTGTTAGGACCATGACTTTCTTGGTTTTAAATGAGTATAAAGCTTCTTCTCCCTGCCTTCCTCATGTGAAACTGTGAGAACTGCTGATGCCTGAGTGAAACATGATACATAAACAACTAGAACATGTGATCGTTCATAGGCAAGGATACATTCCCCTGAGGTGTTGGAGAGTCAGCCAGATCAAACTGGCCACTGCCTCAGTCTTTCTCTTCTCCTTCATTCATTCCCTCTCACTTCTCAATGAGACTGCATTTACACAGGAGTTGTGGTCTAAAGTCAGTGGGCAAGGCAAAAATTGTGCACCTGTGAAAATCCCTTTAGGAAGGTGCCACCATTTCTCTGAGTCCAGCATAGCAAGCTTTTCCTCCCTCCAGGGTTGAAAGCAATTGCTGCTTCTTGATTGAGCACCATTCTTACATTATGAACTGTGATTTTTTTTTTTTTTTTTGGTAATAATTGTCTTTAAACCCTTGAAGTACACACAGTAAGATGCTTACATTATGGAAAGCACAGGAAAACTGAGAGAATTGAGTGAAGAGTGGAATTCACAGCCCCTGTCACATGCTCACAAAGGCTTACTTTCAGTGAGTGGAAGGTAAGGCCAATAGCCTGTGCTATTTAATTGATCTCTCTCTCTCCCTCTTTCACACACACACAAACACACACACACACACACACACACACACACACACACACTACTACTACTACTACTTGATAAGTACATGGTGCTCTGGGTGAACATAAAACCTAACAGTCTTGGGGACAGAGGTCAGGGAATAAGTGAGTTCAGCCCTCGTGGCACAGTGGTTAAGATCGTGGCTGCTAGCCAAAAGGTTGGCAGTTTGACTCCACCAGCCGATCCTTGGAAACCCTATGGGGCAGTTCTACTCTGTCCTATAAGGTCGCTATGAGTCAGAATTGACTTGATGGTAATTTTTTTTTTTTTTAAGGACTCTTTATCACACTTTTATAGCTGAGAGAAATGCTAGTTAGGGAGCCATCTTTGACTGGGTTGGGTTTCTGGAGTTTTCCGTGTTCCGACCAACCTTCAACTATCTGAATGGGAGGAAGGAATGAGGAGAATAAAGGAAACAAAATTAATGTAACAACATAGACTCCGACTTCCTGTCCCACTACCCAGCCTACTAGAAGTAAGAAATGTTGGCCCCTATTTTAGGCATTGATTACCACCTCCCATTTCCTACTAAATCTATATACACCTTAAAATGAGTTTGGATTTCTTAAAGAGTAGTAGAAAAGCAGAGAAAAATCACCTAACATAGCCATCCATTCATAAACTGGTTTACTTCCCATTGTTAGGCTTCATTACAAATATATCAGTCCAGCCCTGGGCTCAGGTGATTCTGGCTGACTTAGGTGCTCTTCAGGAAAATTCCTCTCCGTATACATCTGCTCAATGAAAGGGTGAAGCATTTATCAAGACTCTTTGTCAACATTAAGTTAGATTATGGATCCTAACTTTTTCTAAGAGCTTTTTTCCTTCTCCGCTATACAAAGAAGGCACTAAATTAACATTATATATAGTAAATTTTGCCATCCAAGCAAGTCTGTCCTGGGTTTCTGAATTTCCTGATTTATTTTGCTAGGTTTCTATATTCAAAACTGCCTTGTAAGACAAACAGAAAGCTAGTGATGGCACATTGCTGTGTGGTGTAAGCCATATGCACCCTATGTATTCACGAGGGCTTTGCACTCCAGCCTAGCTGCCTGGTTGCTGCCAAATGCAATTCCAAGTGTTGAAATTCATTCTGAAGACTTAAATGATTTGGGTCTTCATAGCCTGTACTTCTGTTTACCACCTAAGGCAATTATCCCCACAAATTTCTAAATGTCCTTCTAGATAACTAAAATCAAGATGCCTTTTTGCTGCCTGGGACAGGATCACGCATCCCACTCCTCTCCCATAGTCACAGCCCGCTTCTCTACAACGTCCAGCTCATGTAGGTCCTGCCTCTTGTCTGAAAATCTCCCCCAGTATTACCTGGTCTCCCTGGAATTTGTGTGCACTGATTTTTTGTGCCATCTAGTTTTGCAGTGTCTTGTTTATGCCTGGCTTTAGGGCCATTCTACCCAACCAGACTGTAAACCACCCGTGAGCAGCATCACATCCTATGTTCCCTCTGAAGCCCATGGTGTCTGAAGCAGGCACCGTACATCTTAGTTACTATCTTATTTATGTCAGGATGCCAAGACTATCATCTAGAATTCACCTTCCTGGAATATGTTGAACAGGGAAGACTTGGACATTCTGTTGTTTTAGTTGCCGTTGAGTCAGCTCTGACTAATAGCAACCTTCTGTATAACAGAAAGAAATGTTGCCTGGTCCTGTACCATCTTCATGATCATTGTTGTGTTTGAGTCCATTGTTGTGGCTATTGTGTAGTGCCTTCCAACGTAGGGAGCTCATCTTTCAGCACTATATAACAGGCAGTATTCTGTTTGTGATCTATAATGTTTTTCATTGGTTAATTTGAGAAAGTACATCTCCAGGCCTTTCTTCCTAGTCTATCTTAGTCTGGAAGCTCCACTGAAACCTGTCCATCATGTGTGACCTTGATGGTATTTGAATCACCACTAGCATAGCTTCCAGCATCATAGTAACATGCAAGCCACCACAGTATAACAAACTGACAGGCAGGTGGTGGTGGACATTGAAATTCATACCTGACTAGTTGCTAGACCAGGCTCCTAGTCATTCATGACTTTGGACAAGTCACATAGCCTTTTTAAGCTTCATTTTCCTTGTATACAAAATGAATATATACCTTTTTATTTCCGGGGTTCAAATAAGGATCAAACAAGACAAGGAAAAGCAATTTGTAGCTATAAAATGCTATTCAAATGTATAGTTTTATCATTAAGTCATTTGGTCATTCTCCACAGTGTTGACATAAATGAAATAGCGTGGATAGAGAATCTTGAACATTCTGGAAGACGTTCCACCAATTTCAGTCTTTATCATTGTTTTTCTATGGTTAATACAATAGAATATCATTTCCATAACCTGCCCTTTCTCTTCATGCTTCTTTTTGGTATTATTGGAACTGTCGTTCTGAGCTGGTTCTGCTCCAATATTCCTCTCTACCATTGTGCACTCTGGTCTGAGTGGGGAGGGGGGCAGAGGGGGTGGCGCTGGGAATGTCATTGGCTCAGACTTCCTTGGCTTCAGGGAAACTTTCTGATTGCTCACAAAACAAATACAAAAGTACGAAGGAAAATTCAAAAGTCTGGGAACCAAGCCTGTGGACAACATTTCTATTGACAGGGCTAATTCTGGCATAATTAAAAAGAGTTTAATTAATCATGGAGTTAAGTACAGAGAAAGGGTTCCTGGCAGCCTTACATTCTTGGGGTGAGGTTATTAGTCCCTTGCCAGAGGCCCATTCTCCTTTAGATTCACAGACTCCTTGATATTTTTAGCCTCCAACCACGTGATCTCTGCAGTTCAAGGGTCTGCGCACCCCGCCTGCTTCTCTGGATCTTTGGAAACATGGCTGGGACTGCCTGGTTGGCTCACCATCAGTGGGAATCTCAGCTTCTTTGGGTTCCTGCCAGTTCTGCCAATAGAAGAAAATGGATATAGATTCTGATTATCAGGGGTTCACAAAAGATATATATCTTGCCTGATTGCAAATCATATTTTCCCAGGAGTGCAAGGCCTTTGTATTCTTTGATTTTAAGGCAACAATGTCGTGATTAAGGAGCTCTGGTGGTGCAATGGTTAAAGTGCTCAGCTGCCAACCGATAGATCAGCAGTTCAAACCCACTAGCCTCTCTGCCAGAGAAAGATGTGGCAGTCTGCTTCCGTAAAGAATTATGGCCTTGGAAACCCTATGGGGCAGTTCTGCTCTGCCCTATGGGATCGCTATAGGGTCACTATGAGTCAGAATCAACTCAGTGGCAATGGATTGGGTTTTGTTTGTTTGTTTGTTTTGGTTTATGTCTTTATTGACCTTGCCTATCAAACTAGGACAATCCTACCTGACAGCTCTTAAGAGTGCTTTCGTTGTGGCTTCAGGATGATCTCAGGCTTTCCTTCCTTGAGATATTATGCTCTCAGAGACAGTCTGTCTACTCGCAGTCTTTCCATGGATGGTGGAGAGATACTGGGCCTTTAAAGAGTTCAAAATAGCAAGTTTTCAACACTGCTGATGGAAGGGAAACATCATATTCCCGTTCAAAGTCAAAGGTACAGAGTTTTCCCATTGGTATTATTCCTTCCCACTTCAATTCTCCCCTTGCCCTCGCCCCACCTGACAGCCTATTTAAAAAAAAAAAAATTCTAAGCAAAAATCCTTTCCTGTCCATGCTGGCCTGGAAGCCACATGTTTCTTTCCCTTTTGAATCCAAAAACTGCTAGAATTCTCTGAGAGTCCAAACTTTATTACAGATGCATTAATCACCTCCGTCACGGCTACTTATTTCAGTTCACTTTGACACGGTACTATCCACGACTAAATAACTTTTTTTTACCATTGGCTGTTACAGCTCCTAAAGACTGAAATGCCAGAAGAATTCCACTGCCTCTGAGGAAGAAGTCATGTGGCTGCATAAAATGTCCTCTGGGAACCTCCCCCAAGAACTTTGTTCCTATACCGTTTTTACTACTGTCACTTTACCCCTTCACTTACTAGACAAGAAGGATTTATTCCATTTTTCCCATATTCAGTAACTTACAGAGCATGAGATGAGTTGATCCACAGATATGCCAAGAGTTTGTTTTGGATAGCTGGTGGTGGACCCGATCCTGCAGCTGCTCATCTTTCAGTACATAAAAAACTACGATGGAAAGTATCTGACTGTGCAAAGAGAGACATGCAACCAAAAGATACAAATCTTACAGATATGTTGTGAGCTGACAACTGGCCTGCATCTGATGCTGTATTTGCTGGCATTTATAAGATGCAGTCAGAACTTTACTGCACAACCGGATGGTAAATAAAGCATGTGGATTTCCATTACTCCCTGGAGAAAAAAACCAGAGGAGAAGTGGGAAATGTTTTTAATAGAAAACTAAGTGTTTAAACAAAACAAACAAAACAAAAAAAAACCAGAAAGGCTAGCATTGCATTATAGGAAATAAGACACAGAAATTTGGTTATTTGCTGTGAAGAAATTTAGAAGGCAGTCCAATGATATTTCTGTCTCTGAATCTATTAAGATGTCAGTGATGAAAAAGCAATATTGTCAAGGATAGTACTATGTCAGGGTGAAAATCAATAGCAGCCATGAAAAGGCAATAAATTTTTCTGTGAACTCACATTTATAGAATTATAACTGTCATCAGAGTGAGCGAGCAGCAACAAGGTAGACCTGCACTCACCCCTGACGTAACAGGAGCTGAATTTGGTTGGTTTTTGTGTTTTAGCAATTTAACTCCAATGAAGTAGCCTTTTCCCTAACTGGTGAAGATTATAGAGCTGCCAACTTGAATATGATGTAAATCTGACTTCAAAGTAGAGTTTGGTTCTCCTTCCCAGTCTCATTTGTGAAACTCCTGAACTCTGTCGTATTATCTTCCTTAGGAGAACATTGTGTCCAAAGAAACTGTGGTGATGGAAAGACCACTGATTTAAAGGCTTTTGGATCCATTCATAAAAAGTCCAAAAGCAGGCAAAAGAAGTGTAAAATGTTAGAAGTCAAGATGGGGACACCCTTACAGGGGCATGGTGAGGATGGGAAGGGGGCGTAAAGGTACTGGTAATGTTCTATTTCTTAGGCTGAGTGCTAGTTACACAGGTGTATCCATTTTGTGGATTCATTAAGCTTACACATATGATCTGCACACTTTTCTGTATACACTACAGAAGTATAATGCACATTATAAATCAATGAAACATTTACATTAAAAATCCTTTGCATTTTTTTGCCAGATCTACTCTGAATAGCCAACAGACTTTGGGGAGGTCACTTGAGCCCTAGTTTCTTCTACAAAATGAGAAGGTGGACCAAATGATCCTAGCCCTAAAGCTTCTTGGTGCTGTCATCATTGGCAAGTAATGAATGGTTTACACTGGTGTTCCTGCTATTAGTGACTCGAATAATAATCAGAACATGGGCAAAGTCACCACAGGCCTTCCTGAAGAGGCAATGAACTAAAGGTTGTGTAAATTTGCTGTGTGGAGAATGATGTAGAGTAATTGGAACTATAAGGCTCCTGTTGATAGCAAAGAAGTAGAATTAGGGTGGCTGTCAGCATCGACACCCCCACTTTAAAAGAAGATGTTTATCACAGACCCAGTGATGTGTGCGATCACATTAAATTGGAGAGCCTCTGCTTCTCTAATAGCTTCTTCTCAAAAATAACTGGTGGAAATTATGGTTCTGTTAAAATACGCTACTGAAACCTTCAACCAGTCCTGCAATTTGGTATTTCAACAGTTCGTTTCCTTTCTTGTTTAATATAAAGTGAATTTAAAGGTGACCTGCACAGTGGCTGATTGGCAGCTTGGGAGAATCAGTGTCTTTATCATCAGTGAGCAGTTGCCAATCACATCTCACAATGGATGGGAGAAGACCAGGGCCTGGGCTAGAGGAGATTTGCTGGACTGATAGGAGAAAGCACTGTGACCTCCATCTGATAAGAAAATGAGCAATACCCATCTCCCTGTGGGCTTTTCCTCCAACTCCAGTATCTTGGAAAGCAAAATATGTTCAGTAGGAGGGAAAAGGGAAAATAAATGATTTTGATAATCCACTGCACAAACTAGGTAGTCAGCACCTAGATAATAGATCCACAGGGAAGTTCTTAAAATCTTATGATCCTTTCTCTAAAGTCCCCTAGAGACAGGTCGCCTGATTCTACTAAGCCACCTGCCTTCATCCCACTGAAAACCATTCTTGAAAGCCAGACCAGACTTGCACTCTGGTTAGCTGCTCCTCTTCTGAATGCCAAGAATCATCCTTTGGTACAAACATAGAAGTGTATTATTTAGTCTTCCAGCAAGCATGAGGGGAAACAATGAAATGAAGGAAATGCAAATCATGAGCCACCACATCAGATCCTAATTACCATAATTTGACCCATCCTCCTTCCCATTGCCGGAAAGTCAGCCTTCTGGGTGAGAGAGAGCCAAACCAGCTAGATAACAGCCTTCTGTTCTTGCTCACTATTCCTCACCTCCTTTCTTTTCTTCCTCTCTTCCTTAAATGACGTTCATTAAGACAGTGATTCTTCGAACAGTTTGTAAGCCTCAGTTGTATTAGTGAGAGCTTTGCATGACTTGATAAAATGAGCTAAGGGAAAGGAAAAGGAAGAAAAGAAAAAAAAAAAGCAGACACATGCTGTCTCTTTATTCCCCAAAGCAACTGTCAGCCTCAGAATATTTTCCTAGAACCTGCCAGAAATCTCTCTGGAATCATCCCTGTCGGATACAAGGACAGAAAATCTAAAAGATCCAGGTCTTCCCTGTTGTGATTTAGAGAGTATTAATAATTCAGAAAAAGGCCAGTTCAAACTCTACGTATCCAATCACATTAATAACACCACTCCTCCCACCCCAGCTCCTAGAATTTTTTTTTTCCCGAATTACTCATAACTTTGACTTCTCCCTGACTTCGCCCTAGACTACTTGAGGTAAGTTAACTGGGCATGGCTTCTTACATTTATGGTAGTAAATGAGCCAGGCTGGGAAACCTACAAAATGTGTTAACTTCATCCCTGTTAGAGTTCACCTAAAATATGCCCATTAAAATCTGAATCTATAGAGCACCCCCTGCCCACATTAGTGCCAGGGCTTCTGTCTTTTGCTGTGACTAGTGTCATAGAAATTGGCTCTACTGTCAACCTTCAGCTCATGTATGAGATGTGATGGGACATTCCAATAGCAGCTTTAAAACAGCTTGCATAGGCCTGAATAGTGCAGCCTCAATTTAGGACTCAAGCAAACAAATCATTAAATCACAAAGCTCACAGCTCTGTGATAGAGTGTGCCGCTGACACAGTGGAGAAACTGTTCTGCTGACCTTTTGAATTTCATAGCATTTGACCATGTGGGCTGTTTTAGTTTCAACCAGTATGTAGGTAAAATACAATTTAGTAATACAAAGAACATGTTTCAAAGGAGAAAAATGTCCTTGAGAAGCCCACCTCCTTGTTAGCATCGGTATGGAAGGCCACCTTGCAAGGTGGACAGGCCAAGAGCAGTCTGAGTAGTTAGAGGAACCTGGCAGAGAGTAAAGCATGAGCAAACCCTATTTGAAGGCTGTGAAGTCAGTAAGCAAAGAGGAATTCATATCCTGGGAGTTTGAGGCAAGTCCATATTCTATATCCAAGTGAACTGTGACAAGAGGAAAAAGGTAGCCAGTAAGATATGAATAATGATGCCAATCTGGAGTCAGGGCTTCCAGATAAGCAAGAAGGACCTGACAGAAAATCTAGTTAACAAGGCATATCATACAAGGATGCTTTGGGCTACAAGTAACAGAAAATCCAACTCAAAGTGGTTTAAACAATAAGGAGATTTTTTTGACTAAGGTAACTGGAAGTCCAAAGGTAGAGCAGGCTTTAGGTTTAGATGATCCAGTAGGTAGTCATTTCACCAAGAACCCAGGTTTTTTATGTCTCTTTGCTCTGCTATCCATTTTTCCAGCTTCATTCTGAAGCTAGTTCTCCTCTTGGTCATAAGATGGCTGCCCGTAGCAATTGGGTCTCCAGGCTTTCTCAAATACATCCAGCAAGAGCAAGGGAATTACTCCTAGAAGCTGTCCTAAAAGAATGAGAAACAACTCTCCCAAAAGCCCCTGCAAACCTATCATAGCATCTCACTGATCTGAATTGTATCTCATGTTATTTCCTGAACCAATCAAAACAAGCAGGATAAGATTATTTTGATTGACTTAAATGCATCTAAGTCCATCCGTGGAACAGGAAATGGGGTCATGTTTGTCTAAATTAATGGGTAGCATGGGAAAGAGCTAGATAACTGATGAAAGTCAGCGGTCTCCTAGGAAGTAGGAAGAGGAGATGTACACTGGATGGGTAACTGTGATAATCATTAATGCTATTCACCAAGTATTTCTGGCTCCCACCTTCTTGGCACATGGTACTTTCTGGCTACTAGTGTTGGGTCGAGCCATGAGACTTGCAGTCAGTGAGTAGTGAGCAGAGTCCCCAGCTAATCCATGACAGAGGTGAGCAAGAAATAAACCTCAGTTGTTAAATCCACTAATACATATTTTTAACTGTAATATACCCTAGTCTATCCTGACTGGTACAGCTACTAACAACATCTGTGGTAGCAGTTAATATCAGCACTTGGCTGGCAAATAAGGAATAAAAAGGGATCCACTCTCCCATGAACTTTTAAATTTAATAAATTATTAAAGAGATTTGGATGTAAAATGGTACAACCACTTTGGAAATCAATTTGGTGCCTCCTTAAAAAGCTAGAAATAGAAGTACTATAGGATCCAGCAGTCCCACTCCTTGGAATATATCCTAAAGAAATAAAAGCTGTCACACGAATAGATATATGCACACCCATGTTCATCGCAGTACTGTTCATGATAGCAAAAAGATGGAAACAACCTAGGTGCCCATCAGTGGAAATGGATAAACAAATTATGGTATATTCATGCAATGGAATACTACGCAACAATAAAGAACAAGTGATGAATCCATGAAACATCTTACAACATGGAGGAATCTGGAAGGCATTATACTGAGTGAATTTAGTCAGTCGCAAAAGGACAAATATTGTATAAGACCACTATTATAAAAACTCAAGAAAAGGTTTAAACACAGAAGAAAACATTTCTTTGATGTTTACGAGGGTGGGGAGGGAAGGAGAGGGGTATTCACTAACTAGATAGTAGACAAGAATTCTCTTAGGTGAAGGGAAGGACAACACACACTACAGGGGAAGTCAGCACAACTGGACTAAACCAAAAGAAGTTTCCTGAATACAACCAAACACTTCAAGGGACAGAGTAGCAGGGGCGGGGGTCTGAGGACCATGGTTTCAGGGGACATCTAGGTCAATTGGCACAACAAAGTTTATTAAGAAAATGTTCTGCATCCCACTTTGGTGAGTGGCATCTGGGGTCTTAAAGGCTAGTGAGTGGTCATCTAAGATGCATCAATGTGTCCCAACCCACCTGGAGCAAAGGAGAATGAAGAACACCAAAGACCCAAGGAAAGTATTAGCCCATGAGACAGAAAGGGCCACATAAACCAGAGACTCCATCAGCCTGAGACCAGAAGAGCTAGATGGTGCCTGGCTACCACCAATGACCACCCTGAAAGAGAACACAACAGAGGGTCCCTGACGGAGCAGGAGAAAAGTGGGATGCAGACCTCAAATTCTAGTGAAAGGACCAGACTTAATGGTCTGACTGAGACTGGAGGGACCCCAGAAGACATGGCCCCCAGACTCTTTGTTAGCCCAGAACTGAAACCATTCCTGAAGTCAGCTCTTCAGACAAAGATTAGACTGGACTATGGGACATAAAATGATACTCATGAAGAGTGTGCTTCTAGCTCAAGTAGATACGTGAGACTAAATGGGCAGCTCCTGTCTGGAGGCAAGATGAGAAGGCAGAGAGGGTCAGGGGCTGGTTGAATGGACATGGGAAATCCAGGGTAGAAAGGAGGGGTGTGCTGTCACGGTATAGGGAGAGCAACTAGGTCATATAGCAGTGTGCAGATAAGTTTTTGTATGAGAAGCTGACTTGAATTGTAAATTTTCACTTAAAGCACAGTTTTTAAAAAAAAAGAGATTTGGAAAAAAGATTTACCTGATCAAGAAAATCTGAATATCATGTAAGCAAGTATTTCAGATCAGAAATGTGTTCATGGAAAAAAATAACATGCTAAGTAGAAAACAAAAATTTTAAGTATCATAAACTCAATATTGTAAAAATGTCAGTTCTACCCAAAGCAATCTACAAATACAATGCAATCCCAAACCAAATACCAACAGCATTCTTTAATGAGATGGGAAAACTAATCATAAACATTATATGGAAAGGAAAGAGGCCCCAGATAAGTGAAGCATTATTGAAGAAAAAGAACAAAGTAGGAGGCCTTGTGCTACCTGACCTCAGAACATATTATACAGCTATGGTAGTCAAAACAGCCTGGTACTGGTACAATCACAGACACATTGACCAATGGAACAGAATCAAGAACCCAGATGTAAATCCATCTACAACCACCTATGATGTTCGACCATTTCAGACGGTAGCATATGATCAGGAACTGATGGTACTGAAGGAAGAAGTACAAGCTGCACTGAAGGCATTGGCGAAAAACAAGGCTCCAGGAATTGATGGAATACTAACTGAGATGTTTCAACAAACAGATGCAGCACTGGAAGTGCTCACTCGTCTATGCCAAGAAATTTGGAAAACAGCTACCTGGCCAACCAACTGAAAGAGATCTATATTTATGCCTATCCCAAGAAAGGTGATCCAACCGAATGTGGAAATTATCAAACAATATCATTAATATTACATGCAAGTAAAATTTTGCTGAAGATCATTCAAAAGCGACTGTAGCAGTATATTGACAGGGAACTGACAGAAATTCAAGCCGGATTCAGAAGAGGACGTGGAACGAGAGATATCATTGCCAATGTCAGATGGATCTGGCTGAAAGCAGAGAATCCCAGAAAGATGTTTACCTGTGTTTTATTGACTATGCAAAGGCATTTGACTGTATGGATCGTAACAAATTATGGATAATGTTGCGAAGAATGGGAATTCCAGAACACTTAATTGTGCTCATGAGGATGCTGTACGTAGACCAAGAGGCAGTCGTTCAAACAGAACAAGGGGATATGCATGGTAAAGTCAGGAAAGGTGTGTGTCAGGGTTGTATCCTTTCATCATACTTATTCAATCTGTGCGCTGAAGAAGAAGAAAAACGGGGCATCAGGACTGGAGGAAGACTCGTTAACAGCCTGGGATATGCAGATAACACAACCTTGCTTGCTGAAAGTGAAGAGGACTTGAAGCACTTACTGATGAAGATCAAGGACCACAGCCTTCAGTACAGATTACACCTCAACATAAAGAAAACAAAAATCCTCACAATTGGACCATTGAGCAATATCATGATAAATGGAGAAAATATTGAAGTTGTCAAGGATTTCATTTTACTTGGATCCCCAATCAACAACCGTGGAAGAACAGTCAAGAAATCAAAAGACGCATTGCATTGGGAAATCTGCTGCAAAAGACCTCTTTAAAGTGTTTAAAAAGCAAAGATGTTACCTTTAAGATTAAGGTGTGCCTGACCCAAGCCATGGTGTTTTCTATTGCCTCATATGCATGCGAAAGCTGGATGATGAATAAGGAAGACCGAAGAAGAATTGACGCCTCTGAATTGTGGTGCTGGCGAAGAATATTGAATATACCATGGACTGCCAAAAGAATGAACAAATCTGTTTTGGAAGAAGTACAACCAGAATGTTCCTTAGAAACAAGGATGGCGAGACTATGTCTCACATACTTTGGACATGTTATCAGGAGGGATCAGTCCCTGGAGAAAGACATCATGCTTGGTAAAGTAGAGAGCCAGTGAAAGAGAGGAAGACCCTTAACAAGATTGATTGACACGGTGGCTGTGACAATGGGGTCAAGCATAACAACGATTGTGAGGATGGTGCAGGACCGGGCAGTGTTTAATTTTGTTGTACATAGGGTTGCTATGAGTCGAAACTAACTTGGCAGCACCTAACAACAACGACCCAACCACCTAATCTTTAACAAAGGCCCTAAGTCCATTAAATGGGGAAAAGACAGTCTTTTTAATAAATGATGCTGGCAAAACTGGATGTCCATCTGTAAAAAAATGAAACAGAACCCATACCTCACACTATACACAAAAACTAATTCAAAATGGATCAAAGACCTAAATATAAAACTAAAAAGGATGAAGATCAAGGAAGAAAAATAGGATCAACACCAGGGGCCCTAATATACAGCATAAACAGCATACAAACCATAGTTAACAATACACAAACACCAGAAGATAAGCTAGATAAATGTAAAAATTAAATACTTACGTTCATCAAAAGACTTCACCAAAAGAGAACGTACAGACTGGGAAAAAAATTTTGGCTATGACATATCTGACAAAGGTCTGATCTCTAAAATCTATAGGAAAATCCAGCACCTCTACAATAAAAAGACAAATAATCCAATTGAAAAAATGGGCAAAGGATATGAACAGATACTTCACGAAAGAAGACATTTAGGCGGCTAACAGACACATGAGGAAATGCTCAAGATCACTAGCCACTAGAGAATTGCAAATCAAAACTACAATGAGATACCATCTCATTTCAACATTACTGGCACGAATCAAAAAAATAGAAAATAACGAATGTTGGAGAGGTTGCAGGGCGATTGGAACTCTTATGCACTGGTAGTGGGAATGCAAAATGTTACAACCATTTTGAAAAACAATAGGGTGCTTCCTTAAAAATCCAGAAGTAGAAATACCATATGATCCAACAATACCACTCTTAGAATATATCCTAGAGAAATGAGAGCTGTCACATGAATAGACATGTGCACACCCATGTTCATTGCAGCATTATTCATAATAGCAAAAAGATGGAAACAACCTAAGTGCCCATCAGCAGATAAATGGATAAACAATCTATGGTACATACACACAGTGGAATACTTCACAAAGATAAAGAACAATGATGAATCTGCAAAACATCTCACAACACGGTTGAATCTGGAGGGCATTATGCTGAGTGAAATAAGTCAATACAAGAGGACAAATACTGTATGAGACCACTATTATTAAAACACATGAAAATGCTTCCACACAGAAAGAAACAATTTTTGATGGTTACGAGGTGGGGAAGGGGTGGGGAGGGGAAAACACTAATTAGATAGTAGATAAGTGGTAACTTTGGTGAAGGGTAAGACGGTACATAATAATGGAGAAGTCATCACAACTTGACCAGGGCAAGTTATAGAAGATTCACAGATACATACAAATGCCCTGAGAGACCGAGCTACTGGGCAGAGGGCTGGGGACGATGGTCTTGGGAAACATCTAGCTCAATTGGCATAATATAGTCTACAAAGAAAATGTTCTGTAACTGACTGTGGTGAGTAGTGACTGGGGTCTTAAAAGCCTGAGAGCGGCCATCTAAGATACATCTACTGGTCCCATCCTGGCTGGAGCAAAGGAGAATAAAGAAGACCAGAAACACAAGGGAAAGATTAGTCCAAAGTACTAATGGACCACAACTACTGCAGTCTCCACCAGACTGAGCCCAGAACAATTAGATGGTACCCAGTTACCATCAACAACTGCTCTGGCAGGGATCACAGTAGAGGGTCCCGGACAAAGCTAGAGAAAAATGTAGAATAAAATTCAAATTCACACACACACAAAAAAAAGACCAAGCTTCTTGTCTGAGAGAGACTGGAGAAACCCCGAGAGTATGGCCCTGGGACATCCTTTTAACTCAGTACTGAAGTAACTCCTGAGGTTCACCCTTCAGTCAAAGATTAGACAGGTCTATAGGGCCAAAAATAACACAGGTGAGGGACATGCTTCATAGTTCAATCATGTATACGAGACTAATGGGCACACCAGCCCAAAAGCAAAGATGAGAAGGCAGGAAGGGACAGGAAAACTGGACGAATGGAAACAGGGAACCTGGGGTGGAGAAGGGGAGAGTGTTGACACATCACAGGTTTGGTAACCAATGTCACAAAACAATTTGTGTATTAACCGTTTAAAGAGAAACTAATTTGCTCTGTAAACATTCACCTAAATCACAATTTAAAAAAAAAATAAACTCAAAAATTAAAAAAAGAAAAATTTTAAGTATCACATTTATTAAAATAAAATGTTTGAAATATGAGCATTATCACTAATTATTTATATGTATATATAACTACACATATAAAATATTTATTGCTGCGTTGTGTAGTTTACAAAAAAAGTATAATTTGGTACTATTGCCTCTCACAATCCTTTTTTTTTTTCTAAAATGACAGCATTTTTAAAAGTGTGAAAAAAGAATATATATTTCCTAGCACCAAAAAGGGGAGTAAGTGCTGTAAAGTCTCTGGAAATTTTTTTTTTTTTTTGAAAGCCTAGTCCTCAAATAGAAATAAAACAGAATAAGCCTCAAATTTTTTAATGATGAGTAACTAAAATGCCTCTTCCATATATTCATCTATATTTTCTGTTTAAAAAATATTTAAAAGTCAATTTCTGTGTTTACTGCTGGATTTTTGTTTTTGTTTCTGTTTTTTTTTTTGGGGGGGTGGCAGGCAGAATTGGCTCTGATCTGTGTATATTATGAGGTTTTACTAACTACTTCAACAAGAATGAATTGTGTGGAATTCCTTGGCATAACCTGAGGGTGATTTGAAGCAGGCAGAGAGGTACGTTGTAAACAGGGCTTCCAACCAGTTCAGTCAGGTTCGAACCCCTGCTGAGAATTAGCATTTCTAAAAAGTTCCCAGGAAGTTATACATAAGAATCACCTTGGAATCTTATTAAAACATAGATTCTGATTCAGTATATCTAGGGTAGAAATGCAAATTCTCAGCAGAAGTTTGAACTGTAACAAACCAGTTCAAAGCCCTGATTGTAAAATCTTCTTTCCCCTGAGGATAATGTTTAAGATTCAGTGGGGGTTTTTCTCCTATAGATAATTTTTATTACTATATTCTAAAACATTCTGTCTGGTTGTCTAGAACTCCCAGAGCAGAATACTTGGGTGATTTTGATTAGGTCATTATCTTCAAAATATGTCAAGATTGCACAGTGACAAGATGCTCAATTTTCAATTTTTTTTTTTTTGCCCTGTTCTGAAATGATCATAATTCTCTATTTGAGCAGTGTCTTATTTTCCTAGTGTTGTAACACAAATACTACAAGTGGGTGGGGTGGCTTTAAAGAACAGAAATTTTTTTTTTTCCATAGTTCTGGGCGTGAAAAATTCAAATCAGCATCTTGGCCTTGTCGATTCCATCCGTCTTCGTAGCTCTGAGCATTCCTTGGTTTCTTGGTGATCCTCACATGGTGTCTGTCTTCCCCCATGTGTGTCCCTGTGTCTTTTGTGGCCTTTTTATAACTTAAAAGTGATTAGGTTTAGGATCCACCCTATACTGGTATGACCTAATAAACATAACACAAAGATAAGCTCAATTTCCAAACAGGATCCCATCCACAGGTACAAGAGCCAGTTAATCAACACGTATTTGGGGGGTACATGGTTCAATCCATAACGAGGTATTTTCACTATCCTTCTTTTAGAGATGAAAAGACAAAGGCATAGAAATTGTTATTAGGTTGTCTACTGGTCTTGTGGAAAAGGGCATTGGCCTAGAAGCCAGAATACATGGCCTCTGGGTGCTGGTCCTGGCTGGCCAATGCTCGGGCTGCAAAGTCTGGATTAGAGTAGAGGTCTCAGACACGGCACCAACTAGTAACGCATATAGCACGGTTACATCCAGGCAGCCACACCAGAACCCGTGATGAGATTCCCTTTCCTTTGACAAGTGACTCACATGGGTCTATCTGGTCTACATGGAAACGCCAAACACCAGCATTGGCCAGTTCTCTCCTAGCCATCAGTGCAGGGAGAAAAGCCTCCAAAGGCCCTCAGGCTCTGGCCTCCTCCTATATCATGGTATAGTAGGGGAAGGGCAGATGCTTCCAAGGTCACCCTGGGACACTGATAATCCTGGTATCTGGCCTCTCTGGAGTTGTAGCAGACACTCCAAGACAAAATAGCCTGCCGGGTGAGGGAGTTGTGGGCATCTCTCCTAATGATTTACATCACGCTGTTGCTTCCCACACACTGTGTCTTGAAGCACATCATTTTCCTGTTGCTTTTACCTTGATTAATGCCCTTCATAAGATTACCTTCCTACGACCTCACCTTGCAGGCACTGCCCAGGCGTAAACTCAGCTGTAGTGATCTTGGGAAGTTATATTTTCTATCTTCCTTCGCGTCAATTATGTCGGCAGCCTTCTTTCTCCTGACCCAAGGCCTTTGGTGTTGCAGTCTCTTGTCCTGCTCTTCCAGATATCCTTCGTTTCCACAAGTACAAGATGTGGGATCTAGGCTTTGTCCTTTGTTGCTGTTCTGTAGGTGAGGTGAAGTTCAAAATAGTTATTACAAAAGGCAGATCACAGAGGGTTCAATGTTCTTAAACCCAGTGCTGATCTTGCCCTCCCTTTGAAAATTCACCTCATCCATAACTGAGTTTACCTCTGAGCTGCCTAATATACTTCTCTCTTTTTTGAAAGGCAAAATGAACTTTAAGTATAATTGTTTAAGGGAAGTTTTGTGAGCTTTCCAGGAGGCCCTGTGGCTTTCTGGGATCTGATGTGCCTGGGGCTCAGACTTCATTCCTGAGACATGAGATCTCCAGGTTCTCCTCCTACTTCTTCAACCACTTCTTCTCAGGCTCCTCCCAGCATCGCTTCCTCAGCCTCCTTCCTCTCTCTCCTTTTCCTACACTGTTGTTGTTGTTGTTGGGTGCTGTCAAGTTAGTTCTGACTCATAGCAACCCTATGTGCAACAGAACGAAAACACTGCCCAGTCCTGAGCCATCCTCACAATTGTTGCTATGTTTGAGCCCATTGTTGCAGCCACTGTGTAAGTCCATCTCATTGAGAGTCTTCCTCTTTTTCACTGACCCTCTGCCTTACCAAGCATGATGTCCTTCTCTAGGGACTGGTCCCTCCTGATAACATGTCCAAAGTATGTGAGATGAAGTCTCGCCATCCTCGCTTCTGAGGAGAATTCTGGCTATACTCCTTCCAGGAAAGATTTGTTCTTTCTTCTGGCAGTCCATGGTATATTCACTCTTCTTCACCAACACTATAATTCAAAGGAATCAATTCTTTGGTCTTCCTTATTCATTATCCAGCTTTTGTATGCATATGAGGTGGTTGAAAATATCATGGCTTGGGTAAGGCACACCTTCATCCTCAAAGTGACATCTTTGCATTTTAACACTTTAAAGAGGTCTTTTGTAGATTTGCCCAATGCAATACATCATTTGATTTCTTGACTGCTGCTTCCATCGGCGTTGATTGCGGATCCAAGTAAAATGAAATCCTTGACAACTTCATTCAATCTTTTCTCCGTTTATCATGATGTTGCTTATTGGTTCAGTTGTCAGGATTTTTGTTTTCTTTCTGTTGAGGTGTAATCCATACTGATGGCTGTAGTCTTTGATCTTCATCAGTAAGTGCTTCAAGTCCCCTTCACTTTTAGCAAGCAAGGTTGTGTCATCTACATATCACAAGTTGTTAATAAGTCTTCCTCCAATCCTGAGGCCATGTACTTCACATAGTCCAGCTTCTCGGATTATTTGCTCAGCATACAGATTGAATAAGTATGGTGAAAGGATATGACCCTGACACACACCTTTCCTGATTTTAAATCACGCAGTATCCGCTTGTTTTGTTCGAGTGACTGACTCTTGGTCTATGTACAGGTTCCGCATGAGCACAATTAAGTGTTCTGGAATTCCCATTCTTCACAACGTTATCCTACGTGTCCTCCTTAAACTCAGCCATTCTCATTGTTTTAACCACCGCTAATATAACCAGCAACTCTGGCCACAACTGCTTCTGATTTCCAACCCTATTTCCAACTGCCAAATGCAGTACATCTGGAATCCATTAGACACAACAAAGTCAGCCTGTCCTAAACTGAACTAATCGTCCCTTTGTGTCCCTACCCAAACCTTTGCTTCCTCCTATCACCATCTACCCAGCTACCCCAACACCTTTTTAATACTTCTCAGTGATCTAGTTCCTTTCCTTGCTAGCCAGAGAGAAAGTCTTCCCCAGACTGTGTGGGAACGAAGAGCTGGAGAAAGGGCCAGGAGTAGAGATGCTAGGATTCCTACACACACTGCCAACTCTGGGGTCAAAACTAGAGAGGGAGCAGATTCTAATAGAAGCTCCAAATAAGTTCTGGAGGCCCCAGAGCAGAGGAGATCTTGGCCTGGCTTCCCTTTATGATACTACCAGCCTCAAAAAGAAATCTGTATCCATCTGACACCTGAGCCACAGATTAGAAATAGCTGAGAGAGGTAACCAGGAAGATGGGCCTGAGAATATGTTTCCAGTTTTCCAAGGCCTGCCTGAGGCATGCAGGGGTCTCAGAAGTTCCTGCTTGCCCCAGAGGCAACCAGAGAGTTTCTAAGAACACCTTGGTCTAGCTGAGCCTAGGGATCTGGATGAAGAGGTTGCAGAGTGTGAGGACTTTGAGCTGGAAAGATATGGCTGAAATGATGAATGTCAGAAGCAAGTGACCCCAAGGGCCAAATGTGACCAGGCGTACTGCAGGGACATAGTGCAAAGTGCCTAGGGACCATTCCAGCCCAGCCAGGGTTCTCACGACGGGGACCAGCCAAGACCCAAGAGTATAACCAGAAGAGATGGAGTTAACCTGAAGACTCTAACAGAGATATTTGTTCACAAGTTTATGTTTTTTCTCTTTTGCCATTGAGTTGAGAACTATCAAAAATGATTTACTAAGTAATAGACAATAAAAATCCACGTTTTTCACAATGTGAGTTGCAGTAGTAAATTTTTGACACTTCCATTTAAAAAAAAAAAAAAAAAAAAAAACATTGCTGACCTCACTCCCCTCATCTAGCGGTAGACTATAGACTATGCTACATTTTCTGAACTATCTCCCGTGTATGTTCCATCTTTTCCATTCCCAATGGGAATGCCAAGATTCAGATCCTGGTCATCTCTTACCTGGATGGTGTGACCCTAAATGTGTGTCTTGTCCTCCAGCTCTCCTGTTTCTAAACTATCCTCATCCACACTGCTACCAGAAGATCTTTCTAAATCATGTTACTCCCCAGCTTTAAAATCTGGGATGGCTTCCCATGAATGTAGGGTGATGCTCAAACTCCATAGCTTGTCCTAGAAATTGCTTCCTAATCTAGTCCCACTATAGCTTCAGTCCCACTATTCCTCTGCCCTCTCTCACACATTCCAAGTTCAAGTCATAGCAACCCTGTGCTTTCACTCTACTCATCTTTGTGCTTCTTATTTCCTCTGCTTACAGTGCCTTTTCTTCTCTTACCAATTTCCAATTCATCCTTCAAGACCCAGATCAAATATTACCACTTCTTTGAAATCTTCTGTAACTCATTTCATTCCCCCAAGTCAAATTAAGCACCAGTTCCTTTGTTCCCTTTATACTGTATGCAAACCTATGGCAACCATAAAGGCACAAGTACCAGTTTCAGATATTCTGTTCCATTCACAAACTAGAAGGAAAAATGTTTCTGGACCATGTTCCTCAACTTAGGGTTCCAAGATTATGATCATACATGCCAACATCATTATTATCCTTTATTACATTGTGTCATGACCTTCAGTTTGCATATCCAACCCCACACTACACTCCTCTGTGTGCTGACCTCAGTTTACCATTCAGAGAAAGCATCTGACTAAGCCAATTATTACAGATGCCTCAGATCTTAACCCAAAGGAAAGGACCTTTATTTAAATTGTCTCGATGACATCTGGGGCCTTTCTGGCCTCTCTTAAGTTCAACTACAGAAGGGCATGCCAGCTCCACCTATAATGTAAGGATCAGAACTAAAGGTATGGAGGTGTTTGGACTACAAAATAACTGCTCCTTGAGAGAGAAATGGCTCAAATGAAAATGCAGACCTTGTAAACAGCAGGTCATGGCTCTGTGATAAAGTCATCACTTGTTGCTGTTTTCAGGGTCCTCCCCTATCTGGCAGTTATCATGAGTGACAGAGTTGATCTACATGGCCCCACACCAGCTTTTTTTCTGTCTTAAATTCCTTCCTCTTACCCTTCTTCTCCCTTACCCTGCCTCTTTTCACTCCCAGGGACGCACAGCTGCAGCACTATAAAGCCAAGACTGCAGTTGCACTGAAGGAGGATTCACAGGGCTGCACAAAGCTTCCAGCCACCAAAGCACAAAGCCTTTCCTTCAGTCAGGCTCCAGGATCTCCGAGCATTTAGGAGAACCGTAATGCTACATGAGAATCATAGTTCCTCTTTCGTATGGGGCTTTTTAGGCTGACCCCACCTCCTCTCTCCTTGCACCCATCTCCTCTCTAGCTCTATTCACACTTCCTAGACTGGATATCTCTAACATAACCCTAGGGGAATAGGATTTGCCAGGCTTACCCTACCTACATTGCTTCATCTGAAACCTGGGCTTAATTCATCTGTGGATTCTGTGACTCTGCAACTCAGTGCAGTATTTTAATCATATTGCACAGTAAACCATGATATGTTTCGTGATTAAGCAATAAAAAGGCGACGGGTGGTGCATTCACAGGTAATTAAAGTCTGCCGCAGGCCCTGTTATAATGCATAAGACTGACAGTGCAGGAATTACAGCCATCTCTGGTGAAGAAACAGCTCTGCCTGTCATATGCCTGTTGCTACATGCAAGTTTTCAGACAAAGAACAGGATTGGGTGGAAGGAGAGGGATAGAGCCACTAAATTTTTTTCTAATTGAAATTTAGGTTACTTAGGTGGTAACCATTAGAACTCTGAAAAACAAAATACCCAGATTTCACTCATTTAAAAAAAGAAAAGAAAAGGAAAAACCACTGCCATCAAGTTGATTCTAACTCGTAACAACCCTATAGGACCAACTAGAACCGCCCCATAGGGTTTCCAAGGCTGTAAATCTTTACGGAAGCAGACTACCACATCTTTCTCCCTTAGAGCAGCTGGTATGTTCAAGCCATCAACCTTTCGGTTAGCCGCCGAGCACCTTAACCACTGCTCCACCAGGGCTCATACATAAGTTTAAATTAGTTCAGGACTCAGTTATTCATAGCCTGTTTAGAGCTGTATTACATCTTTTGAATTATTAATTCAAGATAAAACTCACTGTGTTAGGGGCATTTTTCTATAACCATTTTTCTCAAATGGTTCTTGATCTCTGCAGATTCCTAGACCAATAAAGGATTGGATTGACCCTAAAGTTGTTTTTGATTCAACATGAGTTCTAGATTCTTGGAATCAGTGTGAAAATTCTCTTTCCGGGAATGACACATACTCTCTTGGTGACTGTGAACATTTTCTCTTGAGTGTCTACTAAAATGAAGAGCACTTAGGGTCTTTTTAGAATGTATGTCCATTATGTTCTTTGATGTGAATATCATCTGAATGTCCTCAACATGGAAAAATAATAGGCAAATTGATTAATCTAAATTCTGTTGACACTTCTAGAATAAAGATTAAGTATTTATTAGTGCAAGGAAGTCCTTTTGCCTTCATTTGTTTGAGGACAAAATATTTACTGAGGTTCAGAATGCTGGGAGTGTAAAGGATAATATGATGTGAGGAGTGCCAAAAGGAATAGCTGGAGGGCTAGCCATAATGGACCCTGTGAACCGTGAACCTCATCTGCTGGTAATGAGAAGCCATTGCAGGGTTTGAAGAGGAATTTCTTGATCAGACTTGTGGATCAGAGAGGGTGGAAATCAACTTGCAAAGGAGCAAGGCTAGAGGCAAAGGGACCGTGAGGAGCTGCATGGAATATTCCAGGAAAGAGGGGATGGTATGTAGTGGTAGGGAGCTAGAGAGAAGTGCTTGGGTTGGAAAGAAGTTTCAGAGGTAGAATCTACAAGTCTTGAGAAGGAGAGAGGGGGTCTCTCCTCTGCTCTGTTTTGAGCCACAGGAAGGATAGTGATGCCAGTAACTGCGAAAGGAAACATCAGTGGAGTAATAAGTTTGGCGACATGGAAAAAGGTTGGAGGAAGAAGAGAATGAGTTCCCTTTGGGTAGATGACCATATAATCTATTGTCCAAATCGGCACACCTTTGAAAATAAAAGGAGGAGCTATTTGTGCTGTTGGGATAACATAAACTCAGCCTGTACCTGGCAAACTGGATGTATTCATTTCCTGTTGCTGCTGTAACAAACTACTACAAACTTAGTGGCTTAAAACAACACAAATTTGTTATCTTACAGTTCTGGAGGTCAGAAGTCCGAAACAGGTTTCACTGGGCTAAATCAAGGTGTCAGCAGGGCTGCATTCCTTCCGAGGCTCTAGGGTAGAATCTGTTCCCTTGCTTTTTCCAGCTTCTAGAAGCTGCCTGCATTCCTTGGCTCATGGCCCCTTCCTCCATTTTGAAAGCCAGTAGCATAGCAAGTCCAGCCACTCTCTTGACTCTCACCCTCCTGCCTCCCTCTTTCCCTTATGAGGACCCTGGTAATTACACTGAACCCAACCAGCTAATCCAGGATAACCTCCTTAATTTACACATCTGTAAAATCCCTTCTGCTATGTATGGTACCATACTCACCGGGTCCAGGGATTAGGATGTGAATATCTTTGGGGGACCATTATTCTGCCTACTACATCAGACATAATTTGGGGACATATTGAAGTTGGAGGTACCTATAAGATATTCAAATGATGATATCAAGTAGGCAACGCATATATGAGTCTGAGCTTGAGAGGAAATTCTTAACCAAACTATTTTCCACCAGGAAAACATTTAAAGAAATTGTTTCTTTCAAGCTTTTCCATGGTATTTAATTAAGACACATTTTATGGCAGTTGTCACTATAGATGCCAAAATAAACTGGCAGCTAAGGATTGTTGTTCTGTCCTTCCTTTATGAAAAGCCAATTGCCATTGAATCATTTCCAACTCCTGGCAACCCACTGTGTGTCAGAGTAGAACTGTGCTCCACAGAGTTTTCAATGGCTGATTTTTGGAAAGTAGATCGCCGGGCCTTTCTTCCCAGGTACCTCTGGATAGTCTTGAACCTCCAACTTTTTAATTAACAGACTAGTGTATTAACCGTTTGCACCACTCAGGGACCCCGTCCTTCCCTTATAGCATACCTCATTTCAGGTGGTCCAGGAATACTCACTCCTGGGTGTGCCCAGAACTGTCTCCATCTTGAAGTTAGAGTCAGGATGAAATCTAATCAAAAGCAGCCTGCCTAAGGTCAAACTCCTTGTGAGGGTCAGTCAAGAAAGAAAGGATGAATGAGCACACATATCTCCCCAGTCCTCGAGAAAAAAGGATACCTTACTGACTGGATTAGTGGCATCATTTTATATCCAGATGACAGCATGTTATTGCCGTGGTTGTTATAATCATTAGCAATTATCATTATTATTATGACAGATGCCACGCTGATGCTGAGCATCAGTCTTTGTCAAAGCTAGCTTAAATAAATGCATATATTAAAGCTCTTTCCACTTTTAGTTCATTCTCATTTTGAAGGCTAAACCCGAAATAACATGAAAACATTTATTCCTGTCACCTGCTAGCTGATTATATCGTCATGAGAGAAAGCTATTTTAGAGAATGCAGACAACAATGAAGGATTTGTATAGTTAAACTGCAGATTTAATATGTCCCATGAATGAAAAAGTGTTTAAATTATTTACTCAATAATTTGTTCACCTGAGTGCAATGATGCAGAGAATTATTTCTCAGAATGCCAACAAAATTGCAGCAAGTGAAAACTCAAGAATTTATTTAGGCTTCTCTCAATGTCCAAGCCACCACGAGCTCTTGTTTGTTATATCTGCTGTCTTACTTGGAACGTGATCAATAATGCTTTCTCAGTGACTGGTCTTCGTTGCAATCTAGAAAGTCTCCATCTGATCTTCAGCTAATTAATTTTGAGGCATGGCCACTGCTGACAGAAAGCCAGCAGCTGCTCTGAAAATGACAACCTCAACAAAGAAAGGGAAGCAACTCAAATGGCCACCCACAGTAGAATGGATGAATAAACTGTGGTATATTCATGCAATGGAATACTGTACAGCAATGGAAATAAAAGAAACTCAACTGCCCTCACCAACACGGATGAAGCTTACAACTCACAATGTTGAGTGAAAGAAGGAAAATGTAAAAGAATACATACAGTGTTATTCTAAGTTCAAAAACGGGCAAAACAAAACCATCTTATTGGGATGTGTACATAGCTAGTAACTTAGTAAAGAAAAGCAAGGAAATAATTGTCATGAAAGCAGTAACCCCCAGCGGGGAGGAGAAAGGCTTATGATTGGGGAGGGACACACAGGGGTTCCAGGATGCTGACAAGGTTCTATTTCTTGACCACGTGATAGTTACATGGGTCTTCACCTTATCATTATTCATTAAACTGTACATTTTTATTTTATGCATTTTTCTGAATATGTGCTCCATTTAAAAAAAAAAGAAAAGAAAGATAGGTAGACCACCTTAGCAGTGATATTTGTTGTTATGTTGTTAGGTGCCATCAAGTCGATTCCAACTCATAGCAACACTATGTACAACAGAATGAAACACTGCCCGGTCCTGCACCATCCTCACAATCATTTAAGCCCATTGTTGCAGCAACTGTTTCAATCCATCTCGTTGAGGGTCATCCTCTTTTTCAATGACCCTCTAGTCATTTGATTTCTTGACTGCTGCTTCCATGGTCATTGATTGTGGATCCAAGTAAAATGAAATCCTTGACAACGTCAATCTTTTCTCCATTTATCATGATGTTGCTTATTGGTCCAGTTGTGAGGTTTTTTGTTTTCTTTATGTTGAGGTGTAATCCATTCTGAAGGCTGTGGTCTTTGATCTTCATCGCAATATATCCCCCCTCCCATCTTGAAGAATGAGCAATTCATACATGGAACTGCTTTGCTCATTCAGAATTGAGAAGCCAAACCCCTCAGCTGACCACAACATTCCATACAGGCCAGCACCCCCTTTCACAATGAGGAGAACTAGCCCCATTGAGTGCTTCCTGTTGCCTGTTCTGGGACAATCCACGATAGTCTTGACCCCATTATAAGTACAAGGTGGAGATCCCTGCATGAAAGAACAGCTTGAAGAACAAAGCCCTCTGGGAAATCTTTATTCTCAACAATCCTGGGAAGATGTTTTTTTTAAAGTGACCACCTTTGCTAATAGATTCCAACCCTTTCCCCAGTTAGACCCACCGGGGCAACAAGAATCAGCAGTCTGAGTGAGAATTACGTCACACCTCTTACAAACCTATCTTCCTTTCAGCCTAGCAGAATTCCATCCCGATACTCAGAATTTGGGGATCTGCACTAAGCTTTAGGCTGTGTGAACCACTTCCCTGTCTCCTGAGATTGCTTCATAAAAGGATGCATTTGCCAAGGATAATCAGATAGTCAATACAAAGTTTAAATATGAGCTCTAGCTTGAACCCATTCTGTTTGCTTGGATTTGAAAACATCACCTTTGATCTTAATTTTGGTCCTCTATGGTAACCATGGTTTCAGAATCCTTCTTTCAATTACCATGAGCAGTTGCATAAAGGAGATGCTGGATTTAATCTCTTAAGCCCTATCTGAAATTCTGCACTTGTCTAGGTGGCAGCTTACTTATAAAATAAACTTCAGACCCTGTTTCAAAGGCACACAGTGGCTGTCAGAGCTGAGCAGTTTCATTTTCAGGGCACTCAACTTGGCAAAGAGTTCACCCCGAAACAGCCTTTGCCCAGGTATGGAATCATATCACCCTCACAACAGTTTCCACCTCCCCGCTGGCCTCCCAGCCTCACGCTGTTTTAACACTGCTTCATTTGTCAAGAAAATGCATTTTCCAAGACTGCTCCCTTAGCCTTGTCTCTACCGGCTTCGCACAGTCCTCTGGATCAAGCACAGACTTCTAACCATGACAAACTTAACTTCCCAACAGGTAGCTCCTCAAATCATTCTGCAATTTTCCCCTGCAAACTTTCTTCTCTCCTCCCTCTTCCACTTTCCACCCAGTCAAACCTTTCAAGACCGAGCTCAAACTCCTTTGTACCCTGGCCACCCTGGCCCACAGCAGTATCTCCCAGCTCTGAAGTTGAGAGTCCCCTGTGTCTCCCTCTCTAGACACTTGAAGGGAATATTGCCTTGTATTACTGTTTACCTTTTCTTAGGTAAAGCTGGTTTGCCAGTCTTTGTTATAATTTCCCTGAGGGCAGAACCCACAAACAATGCCTGTACAGTGCTGGGCATTCAATAAATACGTGTTTAGTAAAGGCTCTCATTTTTTAACCTCACCCCATAATCTTCATTCAGCCCAACGGCTTCCCCTTTTCTTCCTTACCTGATTCATCTTCTCTAACCACTGTCTAAGGAGCCCTGGTGGTGCAGTGGTTAAGCACTAGGCTGTTAACCAACAGGTCAGCAGTTCAAACCCATGAGGCTTTCTGCTGGAGAAAGATGTCGCAGTCTGCTTCCGTAAAGATTTACAGCCTTGGAAACCCTGTGGGGCAGTTCTGCTCTGTCCAGTAGGGTCGCTATGAGTCTGAATCCACTCCATGGCAATGGGTGGGCTTTTTTTAAGCCCTTGTCTGGATCCAGGCCAACTCCATCAGAAAACAACTTGACTTTCTTATTCACCAGGGAATTTTTTCATGTAAACGCCACCATTTTAACAACCCTACCTTCCAACATAATCTCTGGAACCCATCCTTTTTCTACTATACTTCCTTGCTTGTGTTTGGGTCAATGGTATATTATTCCCCGTCTCATTCATTTTTCTCCGTTAGGCTGGAAGATCCCTGAGGACAAGAAAAATATCTGTTCTTTATTATGTACCCCTGAGGGTCTCACATCTGGTGGGAACTCAGAGGCCTTTACTGATTCACTGATCAACAGTTTTAGGTATAGAATCACAGAAGCCTCCTCCCCCAGACAGTACCATTTCACTCATCTGAATCCCATATGAACCCTGTTGGCCACACCATGACACCCTCCTTCTCCACATAGTCCCTCCCACACACGTTATCAGCTGTGCTTTGAAATCCTCCCATTACTGATATCAGAAAGTCTTTAGTTAAAACACTATTCTGATAACAAGCGCTTAGACCTGTGCTGGCTATTTATATTTAATTAATTAA
>NW_004444032.1:10552316-10565786 GCF_000243295.1 Trichechus manatus latirostris | reverse complement strand
TTCAGCTGGGGATTGGACAGCCCCATAAAACAAAACAGGACTAATGAGGCACAGCAGTCCAGGGACAAGGACTAGAAGGCAGAAGGGGACAGAAAAGCTGATGATAGGGAAACGTTGAGTAAGGACGGTGTTGACATGTAGTGGGGTTGTTTACCCTTGTCATAGAGCAACATGTGTACTAACTGTTTAATGAGAAACTGTTTTGTTCTGTAAACCTTCATCTAAAGTGAGAATAGCAGCACAACTGGAAGAACATAATCGATGTCACTGAATTGTGCATGTAGAAATTTTTGAAATGGTGTATCTTTGGCTATGTATATTTTCACCAAAACAAAAGGTCGAGAAGGGAGAGGGTTGACATGTCGTGGGGTTGTTAACCAATGTCATAAAACAATGTGTATACTGACTATTTAATGAGAAACTATTTGTTCTGTAAACCTTCACCTAAAGTACAATAAAAAAAAAAAATCAATTCCTCAGCCACACTAGCTGAGGAACGCACATTTCAAGTGCTCCATAGCCACATGTGGCAGCTAGCGGCAACCGTATTGGACAGCACAGATATAGGACATTGTCATTGTCACAGAAAGTTCTACTGACAGCACAGAGCAAAGGAGAGAAGTGAGGAGAAACAAGAAAAGGAAGGATTGAGCGGCAGTCATCTGCTTCATTTCAGAGCTCTCAGCAATGAGTGTGCCTCAACTCCCCAGAAGAATACGGTTGTTCATTTTCCTATTCAGTTTTATTTTTTTATCGATTTCAAGGAGAATCTTTTCACCACCCTCTGGGTAATCTATCCAACCTGTCAAAACTTACTCAGGCAGGAAGTTTTCTCTGAGGTCTAACCTTGTTTGTGGAATTCTTTGCCTGCCTAAGGCCGCTGAACTGGGCATCCCAACACAAGTGCATCTTTTTTTCTTTTTTTTTTTTAATTGTTGTACTTTAAGTGAAAGTTTACAATTCACGTTAGTCTCTCATACAAAAATCTATACATACATTGTTATGTGACCTAGTTGCTCTCCCTATAGTGTGACAGCGCACTCCTCCCTTCCACCCCGGATTTCCTGTGTCCAGTCAACCAGCTCCTGACCCTGCCTTCTCATCTCGTCTGCAGACAGTCGCTGCCCATTTAGTCTCATGTATCTACTTGAGCTAAGAAGCACAGTCTTCACAAGCATCATTTTATGTCCCAGAGTCCAGTCTAATCGTTGGCTGAAGAGTTGGCCTCGGGAATGGTTTTAGTTTTGGGTTGACAGAGAGTCCAGGGGCCATGTCTTCTGGGGTTCCTCCAGTCTTGGTCAGACAATTAAGTCTTGTCTTTTTACTAGAATTTGAGTTCTGCACCCCACTTTTCTCATGCTCCATCAGGGACTCTGTGTTGCCAACACATGTGCATCTTTAAATACTATCTACTTGATGTCTTTAATGCCAGTCATTGCAGTTTCAGTTTTATGCTCTTTTCCATTGAGATTCTTTTGTAATTGACCCGGGGATGAGCATATCATTATGGACTCAAGTTTATCAGTAAAATAATCAAGAACCTAAATTTCAGAAGTTCACAAGTATGCATAGAGAAAAAACTAGAACAAAGAAAAAATAAGAACAGAGGAGAGAGAAGATATTTTACTTTTCCTTTAATGTGGTTATTTATGTGGGTTGGGTCTGAGGATTTGTTAGCTTGTTTATCTTAGTAAGTCCTTCCCCTTCTCTCTCTCTCTTTCACACACACACACACAAATGCTAAAAAGACAAAGGAGTTTGTATACAACCTCAGGATCTTTGAGGTTTCATCTTTAACAGTTCATATCTAGGCTTCTTCCTCTTTTTTCCTCCCTGGTAGTGCCATCATCAATGTTGAGTCTTTTTTCTCATCATATATCTGTTACATAGAAGAAGCTGCCTGTACAATTTATAGCTATGTAGAACTTTAAGAAGGGAGTATAGATCATGCTCCCTGTTGGCATTCATGATGTTTATTTTGATGCCTTCAAACATTATGCCTTCAAAGCCCCAGACCATTCCTAGCATTCCTAAGTGGATTTAATATCAGCTTAATTTGATCCCCATAAATGCAACTGAAATTTTTTCATCTTGATCCTGCTAAGAAAGTAGTAACCACAGGAATGACAGAGAATGTCTTTCACTTCAAATAATAATTCTAAAACAGATGATCCCGATTTACAACCATCACAATTAACATTTCACCACTGGGAATCCACAAAGGCTCACCACGGTTCAGTTTTACGCAGATATCCTCTGTTGCCCTTTATCTGTCTCCAAAAGAATTTATTTCTTCTGCCTATTTAGATCTGAAGAAAACCTTGCTCTCTTGCCTACTTGTATTCAGCCCTCCGTCGGCGCCTCCTGCATGATTACACAAAAAAAAACTCCGACCCTTGCTTCTGAATGATTTCTCAGTACCGCAGTAGAAAAGTCTTTGCAGTAGGGAGCCCGTGCCTTTCTTCTTCTTCTCTCATAAAAAAACAGCAGTTGTATTACTCCTATAATGTAAAGTGTATGTGCTTCAGCAGCGATACCCCAAGTCGCAGCAGCCAAATTACTCACTTTAAACGCTGTTCACAGGGAAGCTCTTGGCTCTAAAGCAATCATGACTGTTCGGGATTCCAGTTGTTTTATATTGGAGCCCGCTGATATTTGCATACTTTAATAGGTATCCACACCATGTTTACAAATCCACCGCTGCACCTGAATTTTTGAAGGCATGAGGACAGTTTGTTAAGGAACAAGCAGTTTCAAAAATTACAGACCTAACAGAAGACTAACATGGCTGCAGAGAAGCTTCAGCGCCACAATGGTCCCCACTGTCACCAGGGCCATGATGGAAGGGGAACTAGGATTAAAGCAATGCACAATATGAAATGATTGTGACTTTTTTTTAATGAGAGGGAAAGCTTTGTCTCTATTCTATTTCCTTGTGTGTTTCACAGTTTGGGCTCCATATTTATATTATCGCCGAATTCTCTCCAGGAAAATTGGGCACATCAGCATGTTTGCACCTTCTCGCTCATACACATCTGGGCATGTTATATCTGAAAATTGGAAAATGCAAGTGCATTCACAGGCCATGCAAAAACGAGAGCCCATTTATCATTCTCAGTGAAAAAACCGTACAGGCAGCTTCTTCTGCAGGAAAAGCCAATGAATGAAAGGGTGAGCAGAGTGCTAATAACTACCATGGCTCCAGATTAAAGTGTCAGTGCTTCTGCTGAGCTTCTGAGCTGGTGAAATGCTTCTCTGGGTTTTGATAAGGAAAAGGAAGATGCTTAAAGAGATGCAAGCTGCATGCCCAGGATGCATTTTCGTAGGCTGTTCAAACCAGCATCAGAGATTACGTTGGCAGGGGTTGCCGGCAAGGCTGAGGGAAGCCCTTGGAAAAATTGTGAAATTGGTGTCTCCAGGGTGTTTTGATGAGGATCCCAAGCATCCCACCTCATGCTCAGCTTTTGTCAGCTTATGAGTGGGGTGCAGAGGCCTCCCATAATTACACAACCCATTTCTCCCTCTGGTCAGGCAGCACCCTCACTCTCCGTCAGACTGACCCTCACCGTCTCAAGGAACACAGACTTTAGGAGACAACTTAACTCTCTCTCAGGCCAAAGAAACAGAGCACTTAGGCCACAGGTCCTGGCTATACCCTTTCCAGAGGAGGAGGGAGATGCCTCCCATTCCTTTGGAATGAGCCTACTGCCAAGGAAACCAGACACAGTTAACTTCTCAACCAGGTTGTCCTGACACCAGTTATAAGCATTTCTAGAATTTGGTCCCAGACAGAAACCTAGAGAGACCTGAGAACCATCCCTCAGCTACACCAGGGTCCTGTGTCCCACCCTGACACACACACCCCCACACCCCCTCCCCCCCCCCGATTCTTAATCCCCTGGGAACTTCAGACACCTTCCAGGTGCCTGCTTTCCAGCGTTAACCCCACTACTGCCAATTTACAAATTGGAGCCTTCCAAGCATCACCACAATTAGATTAACCTTTATTGCCTAATTTTTCTGACTTGATACTATTATATGGTGTTGTATTTAATTTAATAAACATGACAGGGAGTGCCTGCCGGAGAAAATCCACCCCGCGGGTTTAGCAAGTGTCCTTTGGAGGTGGTGAGGACGTGGGAAGTGAGGCTGGGTGGCTGCCCCCACCCTGTGCTCCTCCTCCCAGGCTCTGCCATAATTCCTGATCCACACACGGCCCCCTGCTCAGAGCATCCTCCCCTAGAGGAGGAGGAGCGGGAAGTGAGTAGTTCCGACTCAGAAGCACTTGCAGCTGTGGACAAGAGGCAGCTTAATGTAGATTCTGTCTGAAGTGAGGACTGAGGTGGAGAAATAGTCTCTTGATTATGAAATGAAATCTAAAGTACCCCTCAAGTACATTTGCCTGTCCCTTCTCAAAGACAGCCAAAATTTCTAGCCCCAGGCTGTAGACCCATGTGGGCACAAAGGTTCTAGAGGACACACAGTGGAAGCTTCTAAAGGCATCCCATGGGATGTGAATGAGTTGGGACACTGAATTCAGGATATATGATTTAATCTGCAGTGTGATTCTCTCAGGAGCCCTAGTGGCGCAGTGATTAAGCGCTCAGCTGCTAACCGAAAGGTTGGCCATTGGAACCCACCCAGCAGCTCCCGGGGGTGAAAGATGTGGCAGTCTGCTCTCATAAAGATTTATAGCCTTCGAAACCGTACAGGGGCAGTTCTAGTCTGTCCTATAGGGTCACTATGAGTCAGAATCAACTCGATGGCATTGGGTTTGGTTTTGGTTTTGGGGATTCTCTCACTGAGCTACTTTATACCCTTGTTTTGCAATCTTGAAAGGCCTACAGTAGCAGAGCAGAAGTTTCTAGAGAGGGAAAGCAAAAGGAGTTCACAAGAAATGAATAGAACAACCTGTTCTCCCAGCTCCAAGTGAAGCCTCATTTAAACAGAAGAAACTGCACAAATAAGAGTATAGGGGAAGCACTTTGCAAACTCAGATTAAGTACGGTAATCAAAGGCTGATAAATTTACCTAGAGTTTTAGAGAGCTACTTAGCTCCTCCAGATTATAGGGTAGGGATGATAACAGCCTGCATGTATTAAGAAAGCATCAACATCAGGGAGAGAAAGGGACTATTTAGTAAAGTATGAGGGGCTGTAACTCAGAGTTTGGTGACAATATCACTTGGAGGAGGAAGGGAGGAGGAAACTTGGTCTTTTAATGAGTCACACCCAAGCTCCTGTAACTAAATGATGGAATCCAGACTTCAGTAGCCCAGGGCTCACATGATATTCCAGAAGTGATTTGCGTCTGAAGGGTCTTTCTCAAAGGCGGACAGCTGTTGACAACTTTAGTGAGTTACGATGTTTCTAAATACAAGTGTCCAGAAGTATTCGGTCTTAGTCCAAGTAAATATTTGATGCAGGAAATGCTAACTTTTTATTACAACACGTTTATCAGGTGAAATCTCATCCTAGTCTGAATCTAAATGTTTTTCTTTTGCTATAAGTTTTCTCAACCTTACCACTCTTGACATTTTAGACCAGCAAATTCTTCGTGGGGGGCTGTCCTGTGCATTGTAGGATGTTTGACAGCATCCCTAGGCTCTACCCATTAGATGCCAGTGACATCCCCTCCTCCCCACCTCTCCAATTGTGACAACCAAAACATGTCTCCAGTCATTGCCAAAATCACCCTTGGTTGAAAACCACTGGCCTAAATGAAGGAACGACTTCTGATTCACACAAAGGCAACCTAGAGTCTGTCAGTGGCCTGGAAATAAACCTCTTAAGTGTCTACCTCTAAGACCAAGTGAGCCACATCAGCTTGGGGGAATCCTAGATGCCTCAGAAGTTCAGAATAACTGTTATCTTCAGCAAAGGACTAGCACAGAGAGAAAAAGGAGATGGGTTGGAGGATAAACGTAGAATTTAAAGGCAGTGATTACGTAAAAGGAGAGTGGGCTGGTACCCAAAGATTGCCACATTTTCTTCGTTTATCCAACCAACAAATGCTAGTTGAGTGCTTCCTGTGTGAACAGCTCAGGGCTACACCCTGCGAAGGATATAAAACCAAAGTCATATGGTGTCCCAGGCTTCCGGAAGCTAACAGTCTGCGTGCTGAGATGAGCACAGATATGTCAGTGGAATTACAGTCCACAGCAACGTGGGATGCACAAAAATAGTGGTACACCACAGTATATGCTGTAGGACATAGGAAGGTCCTGCAGCACAGTCCCTGGAGAATGTTATCAGATCTCCCCAGATTAGTAATTAACATCCCATAAAGAAGAAATGAGTTCACTTCAAAAATTTTCTGTTACCAAATTTTTTTAACATGTATCTTTCATCAGAATGAAGAGTTTGGAAGGCCTAGTTCTAGGCTCAGTCCTGCCCCTAAATGCTTTGTGACCTAGCACAATCACAGCTGCTCTAGACCTCAGTTTTTCTGTCTCTAAAATGAGAGAGCTGGACTGGGTGAGCTCTAAAGCCCCTCTGGCTACAACATTCTATGACTCTGAGTTCTTTTGGTGAATTGTCTCTGAGTAATTGCATTTATTGTATTTCTTAAGTAGTCTGGGGTTTCTCCCTTCTGAGCTCAATTTCCGATTATGTGGCATATTCCATTCCAGAAATTTTTAATAGCAAAAATTATATTTCCAATTCTACAACTTTAGCTTGAAATAGATATTATGCCATAAAGATCACTATGGACTTGTAAAGCAAAACTCAGAAACATTAAATATCCCATAAGTGCTTTAAAATTAATTTGATCTTGAATGTGTCTATGAATGAATGAGCTTGATGTAAGCCTTTCAATTTTTTGCTCCACTTCAGAGAGTGCATCAAGTACAAACTGTAAATCAGCCTCCACATTTGCTGATATGGCCACTAAGCCAAACAAAAAAAGAGGGAGATGTGGCTAATAAACTATTCAAACGAGTTTTAGGAGCCTGGAAAGCACTGGGCCCCAGCTTGTGACTTGCCTTCTTTGAATCACCATGTACATATGCCTCAGGCCTGTAGATACACACTCAGAGTGGTTATTGGAAGTAGTGGGTCCAGTAACTCAAGACTAAACAGCATTTAGCTTAATTATTTATTTCAAGCAAGCACATATGAGTATATATGTGTGTTAAGTTGGGAGAGTGATAAAGGAACTAGGACTGAGGTTAGAAGGATACAAATAATCCCTTCATTTCTTCACTCAGGATGGCATGGGTCAAGCATAGACACAGCGAGCCTGATGGATTGAAGGTAACCCAGCATATTTGGATGGCAAGAATGGTCCATGCAATGGATTTGTACAGAATTTGCCATCACACATTAGCTGTTCTGTGAAAAGAGAGGCAACATGGAAAGATCATGGGCTTGGGGTCAGACTCACCTGGGATCAGATCTTAGCTCTATCACTTTCTAGTTGTGTGACCATGGGTGAGTTATTTAACTTTTAGAACCCCATTTCCTTATCTAAAATGGGTGTAATGAGACCTATCATTCAGAATTGCTGTGAGGATTAAATGAAATGAAGTGCGTGTTTCAGAATAAAGTTCAGTGGCATGTAACAGAAAACTCAAATAGCAGAGCCTTAGACACCTGGCAATCTGCTTCCATAAAGATTACAGCCCAGAAAACTCTATGAAGCAGTTCTACTATATCACATGGGGTTGCTATGAGTCAGAACTGACTCAGTGGCACCCAGCAACAACAACAACAAAACAAGACAGAGGTTGATTTTCTTTCATATAATACAAGTTCAGGGCTCCCGTGTGTTACAGAGTGGAACTGCTCCCTAGGGCTTTCTTCGCTATAATTTTTATGGAAGCACATCACCAGGCCTTTCTTCCATGGTGCTGCTGGGTGGGTTCAAATAGCCACCAAACATTAGGTTAGTGGTCAAGCATAAACCATTTGAGCTATCCAAGGACGTTTTGTGGAATATATAGAAGAAAAAAAAGTGGTTTTCCCTTTGAACAGGATGGGTATTCATCCTGGTTTACCTGGGACAGTCCCATTAACACCTGATCTGACATAATTATTAACAGCACCCACTTTCACTCTCAACTGATTGAACAATAAATGACATGATGACTCCATTTTGGAGAGGGACTAGAAAGAATAAAAAATTATTCTTTCAGTGACTTCTCTCCTATAATACATATTATAGCTAGAAATTGACCATTTTGCATTCATTTTCATCTTTACAAATTAAAAGTTAAATTCTTATCTAAGCTAAGTTATCTTCATCAAAATAGCATACCATTAAGCTGCACTTTTATTCTTAATAAAAAATCACCCATGCATAACGGTGATGCTGAAATTAACCAGAGAGGGTTTTAGCAAAAGTACAGCCTCTGCAGTTCTTCATTCCCTTGATTGCTGGAAAATTCAACTTAGGCAGTTCCAACTTACGTAAAGAGAGCTCTCAAAACTCCCCTGTACTTGAAAGCACTTTTTCCTTAAGAAAAACTGAGTTTGTTCCTTTTGAAGGAATAACAAAAATGTTTTAAAGGCCAAGCAAAGAGCAACATTTAGAGCCTAGAGCTATATGTCAAATTATGTGTAGCCACGTCCTGTATCAGGAGAGAAAATAGAGGGTAATGCCTTTCCACAGTGGGAGAGCCACCTGCAGCCCCCTCTTCCAGAGTGCCCCCACCCCACCCCTTCCTCACTCCCAGTCCCCAGCCTACCGTAGTTACACCAAACCACCAGACACCCCAATAACGTTTCAGGATTCCTTGAGAGCTTCCCTCCAGCAGTTTGCTCGTTTGAAAAATAAAGACACAGCGGGGATTTTCCTGCTTCACAAAAAGATTGTGAAGATTAATGAGGTAATGTCTCATAGAACACCTTAAATACAGCAGAAAAAGATGCTTCTAAATATTGTATGATACATGAGGGATACTAAATAGAGTATCGCCTTTGGAGCGGCTAGGCCTGAATTTGAATCCCCACCTTCCCTGCACTATCACTTATTAGTTATGTGACTTTGGGCAAGTGACTGAAACCTTCTAGACTCACTGTCCTCTTCTGTAAAATGAGAATTAATAACACCTGCCTTTAACGATATCATGAAAATGGAATAAGATGGCATAAGTAAAATGCCTGACGTAGAGTAGACACTCTCCAGTGCCTTTCCCTGACCAGCCCTGCAGTTATCTGGGGACTAACGATGTGTGTGCTGTGAAAATCTTCCCAGCCCCCTTGCTTCTCCTAGTTTCCTGTCGTTTTGCCATTTCACTGTGTGTTGGTGAAAGCCAAGCTGGAACAGTGAGAGAACTTAGAAATGGAATGAAACTCTCAGAAATCAGCGTTGTCCTTTGTTATTTTCAGCTCCAGTAAAAGGGCTAGGTACAGAAGATAGACTTGAATATTTGGGGTTACAGAGGCATCAGAAGGAGCCCCGATGCACAGTGGTTAAAGCACTCGGCTGCTAATCAGAAGGTCGGTGGTGCAAACTCACCAGCCACTCTGCGGGAGAAAGATGTGGCAGTCTGCCTCCATAAAGATTACAGTCTTGGAAACCCTATGGGGCAGTTCTGCTCTGTCCTATAGGGTCTCTATGAGTTGCAATCTACTCAACTACACAACGGGTTAGTTGCATCACATAATTGCCATTGGCCTTTTGTGGTAGAAAAGCTGAAGTTGGCTGTACTGTCCATCATTCTATCGGGCAATATTAATACCTGTAGCATTACCTTCCCCATTGAACATACAGAAATCGGGTGACAAGGAAGGACCAAATTTTTTTCCCAGCTACGCATTCAGCAACTTTAATTCCTAGGGCTTGAGTTCATATGTCTGAGGAGGGAATTTTCTTCATAGCCAAGGTTCACTCTTAGCAAATGTGTCACAGTGTAACACTCCTGTAAAATGTATTTAACCCAGCAAATCGAGTCCTACAGCATTGCTTCTACTCTGTTATTTCTTGTTTAGAGTACTCCCTGGTGGCATAGTGGTTAAGAGCTACAGCTGCTAACCAAAAGGTTGGCAGTTTGAATCCACCAGGCACTCCTTGGAAACCCTATGGGGCAGTTCTACTCTGTCCTATAGGGTCGTTATGAGTCGGAATCAACTCGACAGCAGCGGGTTTGGTTTTTGGTTTTCATCCGCCTCAGAAAGCCCTGTACCTGCCACAGCTCACTCTCTTGTCTTAGGATCTTTCTGTTCAGTATTTCTACCTGACTGAAGGTCAGAGTAGATGGTTAGAATAACTGAATCTTGAGGAGGATTTTCCCATGTCTCGGGATTTCACCAGGGCCCAGCCTCACACTCCTTCTGAATTCTCATCACTCTCTCTCCTGTGTCTCCTGGATGCCCTTGGACATCACCCAAGCTTTTGCCTCCTGACCTCAAATATTCTGTAGCATGGTTTGCTTCCTGAAATCACCTCTTTTGGCCTATGTATCATTGGGGTCTGTCTAAGCAGAAACGACCAAGGTGGCAAGTCCAGCTGCTCAGGAAGGTGTGGCAGGTGCTGCTGTCAAATAAGAGACAAACACTTGCATGAATAGGGGGTGTACAGAGAAAGATTTATGGCCATATTCTACAATATGTATCACAGTGTTTGACAGATCTTGTTAGAAGCTCAGTAAGTGATTCTTGAATGAACAAATGCTTATTGCTCTGCCTTCAATATTTACCCATGCAGCTTTGAAGAAGCAATCCAACTTTACGAACTAGAAGGCTTGCCCACTCAGACTTTGTGCAGAATCACCTACAAGACCAGCCGCAGGAATCAGAACTTAACCTATATAAGGCCTTATGGACTTAACCTGCGTAGATGGTCTTTGCCATCCTGCAATTAGGCACATTCTCCCAAGTAGTTCAGCCATCTCTTTAGAGCAGTTGATCTCAACTGGAGGGATGCGGCAGTGAAGACACGTGGGAACCACCTGAGGAGTTTTTTCAAACTACAGAAGTTCCACCTGCAGCATCTCCTCTTTTCAACAAATTCTGATCTGATCTGGGTAGGAAAGGAAATGTCTAGTTTGGCACAAGTTCCCAGGGGCTTTGAATACATCTCCCGGGGGCGGATTACCCAATAGGCAAGGTAAACACGGTGCTCACCTTGCTTACCAGATCATCTGTAGTGAACAATTTCACATTGTTTCGCCACATCAAAGATTATGCTTCCAGGTCTGGCTGGCATCTCTCTGTCTCCTAACCCTACAGCACCTTCCTACAAAATCAAAACCTCTTTTCAAATTTACAATCCCTGACAGGGATGGATTCCCCAGGAAGCAAGGTAAACATGGGCTTACTTGTGCTTACTTACTAATCTGTAGTGAAAAATTTCACATTGGTTTCATCACATCAAAGATGTGAAATTGTTCACTTCAGATTAGTAAGTAAGCACAAGTAAGCCTGTGCTTACCTTGCTCACTGGGTCATCTGCCTGAGTCATCTCCTCATGCATTCCCACCACCCCCAACTCCACATACATGTCTCCATTGAGAAGAGCCACCATTTTAGAGTAAGTCGGCTCTTTCTTTTCATTTAAATAGCAGCGGATCTTCTTAGAGTCTAAACTAAATGATGAGGCTTTGTGTGGCTGACTTGAGCATAGAAGACACCAGAATCCAGTGGTATTGTTTATTAAATAATTATCTTCTGCATTTTGCAGATGAGTTTTGACTGAAGATGGCTTACATATTTATGCTTCATTGTATCCTTTTCAGAATTCAACTTCAAGAGCATAGTACACAGTTTGCATTCAAATTTTATTAAAGCATAATAAATGTTATAGAGCAGCACAGTCCAGCAGGATTTTCTGCCATGATGGAAATGTTCTCTGCCCGCTCTGTCCAATACAGTAGCCACTAGATACAGGTGGCTTTTGAGCACTTGAAATGTGGCTAATGAGACTGAAGAACTACATTTTTAATTGTGTTTAATTTTAATCAATTTAAGTAGGAACATGTGGCTAGTGGTTACCATACGGGACCGTGCACATGTAGAGAAACACCCTTTCATCTTTTTAACCAAAATGATGTGTAACGAAGATCCATCCCAATTTTCAAAAATTACTTTTCGTAAAATTCAAAATAAGAACAGTGTAAGCACCAAGAAGAAATTCTAGAATGCTTACATTTCCACTGGGGAATGAATTCTTAACAAAAAAGGAGAGTCTGACCCAGGAGTAGATGAAAGCAGGTAGGCAGGGAACAGACACTCCCCAGGGGAGCTCCCCAGCAAACTCCTAGTAGTCTGTAAGAGCTGAGGAGAGAGAGGCTGTCAAGGAGAGAAATTCCCCCTTAGAGGAAAATCTAAATGCGTTTTTAGCCACCTGTCACCCCAGAGGGAGGACAGGATGGCAGTGTTAAATTGGTGAGATTGTAAAACAGGAAACTTCACTAACGTAGAAGGCCAGCGGAGGTGTTCAGAGCACATTTTAACTGGTTGAACATCATTCCTGAAATCTGGAGGGTGGCTCACACTGCCTATACGGCAGATAGGAAGCCTGAATCTTTCATTTGATAAAACTAGCATTTTCGTTAAAAATACCATTCCACAAAAGCAGGATTGTGCTGACTTTTCATTAAAGCAAAAGTTATGAAAATGACAAACGCGACCCGGGAGTCAGAGACAGAGAAAGGTGGTGAAATAACAGTATAGGACACAGTACTCATCTGCAAAAATGTGAACTAAAAATCTGTTTGATACAAGAAAAGTAGCTACTACTAGAGTGAAGGTGAAAAGAAATATAAACTGAGGATGAAGTTCTTTAATGGACTCAGAGAACCAAAACCAAACCATTGCTGTTGAGTTGTTTCCAACTCTTGGCAACCCCACATGTTAAAACTGCTCTATAGGAACCCCAATCCAAATTCCAGCGGCATTTTTTACTGAGATGGAGAAACAAATCATCAACTTCATATGGAAAGGGAAGAGGCCCCAGATAAGTAAAGCATTACTGAAGAAGAAGAACAAAGTGGGAGGCCTCACACTACCTGATTTTAGAACCTATTATACCGCCACGGTAGTCAAAACAGTCTAGTCCTGGTACAACAACAGATACATAGACCAATGGAACAGAATTGAGAATCCAGACCTATGAACAGCTGATATTTGACAAAGGCCCAAAGTCCGTTAATTGGGGAAAAGACAGTCTCTGTAACAAATGATGCTTCCATAACTGGATATCCATCTGCAAAAAAATGAAACAAGACCCATACCTCACACCATATACAAAAACTAACTCAAAATGGATCAAAGACCTAAATATAAAATCTAAAAGGATAAAGATCATGGAAGAAAAAATAGGGACAACACTAATTTTGGCTATGACAAATTCGGTCAGCATCTAATCTCTAAAATCTACAAGGTACAAAACCTCAATAACAAAAAGACAAATAACCCAATTAAAAAATGGGCAAAGGGTATGAACAGGCACTTCACCAAAGAAGACATTCAGGCGGCTAACAGAGACATGAGGAAATGCTCACGATCATTAGTCATTAGAGAAATG
>NW_004444032.1:10517234-10551864 GCF_000243295.1 Trichechus manatus latirostris | reverse complement strand
AGAACACCAAAGACACAAGGAAAATATTAGCCCAAGAGACAGAAAGGGCCACATAAACCAGAGACTCCATCAGCCTGAGACCAGAAAAACTAGCTGGTGCCCGGCTACCACCAATGACTGCCCTGATGGGGAACACAACAGAGAATCCCTGACAGAGCAGGAGAAAAGTGGGGTGCAGAACTCAAATTCTAGTAAAAAGACCAGACTTAAGGGTCTGAGTGAGACTGGAGGGACCCCAGAAGACATGGCCCCCAGACTCTCTGTTAGCCCAGAACTGAAACCATTCCCGAAGTCAGCTCTTCAGACAAAGATTAGACTGGACTATGGGACATAAAATGATACTCATGAAGAGAGTGCTTCTTAGTTCAAGTAGATACATGAGACTAAATGGGCAGCTCCTGTCCAGAGGTGAGATGAGAAGGCAGAGAGGGTCAGGAGCTGGTTTAATGGACATGGGAAATCTGGGGTGGAAAGGAGGAGTGTGCTGTCACAGTATAGGGAGAGCAACTAGGGTCACAAAGCAATGTGTGTATAAATTTTTGGATGAGAAACTGACTTGAACTGTAAACTTTCACTTAAACCACAATTTAAAAAAAAAAAAAAAACTGCTCCATAGGGTTTTCTTGGTTGTAATCTTTATGGAAGCAGATCACCAGGCCTTTCTTCCTCAGTGCCACTGGGTGAGTTTGAACCACCAACCTTTAGGTTAGTACCAAAAAAACCAAACCCGTTGCCATTGAGTCGATTCCGACTCATAGGGACCCTATAGGACAGAGTAGAACCGCCTCATAGGGTTTCCAAGGAGCAGCTGGTGGATTCGAACTGCCAACCTTTTGGTTAGCCACCGAATGCTTAACCACTGCACCACCAGGGCTTCCTTAGGTTAGTAGTCAAGCACAAAGCATTTGCACCACTCAGGGACCTTCAGAGAAGAGGGTGGAGATGAATTCTGAGCTAGGACAACATTTCTCAATTTGGGGTTGAACAACATATTTTTGGGAGGTGTTTGGGTTCAATAAAAATGTTTATGTTCTGTGCTTTCATTTTTCCAATTCCAAAGATAAAACTTTTTTTTTTCAGTGAGAATTCTCAATTGAAAGACATGTTCAAAGAATGAGATTTTAGTTTTCTAATGTAAATGTTTCAAATGCTGGTTGAGAAAATTTATCAGAGGTCTTATAGAAGATTGTTTTCCTTTAAAGGGGTTCATAGTTTATCCAGGAGTCCAGGTGGTGCAGTAATTAAGAGCTCAGCTGCTAACCAAAAAGGTTGGCAGTTCAAATCCACCAGCTGCTCCTTGGAAATCCTGTGGGGCAGTTCTCCTCTGTCCTATACGGTCGCTATGAGTCGGAATTAACTTGATGGCAGTGGGTTATATAGTTTATCCAACTCTGGGATCAGTGACCTAGGTGGCAGACTACACACACCAGATGATTTTTGTTTTATTGGAAGAGTTAAGCAGTTACCTAACTTTGACCCTAGTTTGCGTTATGAAGAGATTAAACCTTTCTAAACTCAGAGTACAAGCTGGACGTATTACTAATATTACCTAATGGGTGGTGTCATTGCTTAGAAAGCTTTGTTCTCCTATTGGAAATGGGAAGCAGCATGGTGGGATAGTCCTGGATCACACGTCAGGAGGTCAACCTCTAACCCCAACAGACTGTGTCACTTTTCTATAAAACGAGACAAGGGGACTAGATAATTAATCACCAGCGTTACTTCAGCTCTAGATTTCTTTGATTATAACAGTAAAGTATGGTGCCACATTGTATTTATTCCCTGAAAGCCTTCTTAACTAAAAATCATTTTCACTAGGACTCATTTATTTCTGTTCTTTTCATTGCTATCCTCCACCACTGAGCACTGAAGGTGCAGGAGGGGATGCATTTGAAGGAAAATCAGTCAACACTCAGCATTCTGCCTATTATCTACTACCACCCAGGAAGTGAGAAATTAAACTACAGAATCCCAAACTCCCAGAGCTTAGTGTAAATCACCCAGATATAAAGGAAATGCTTACTCAGAGGGACATGGTGGTGGTTTTTCTAAAGTTTCAAATGAAAGAGATATTTGTTCACTCAAGTTCGAGTAAATCAAATAGAAACATAAAAACTGTCTGTTTTTATGTTTTCAGTGTTATAAATGTATTTAATGAACAAAATCACAGCCTGTTACTAGGTCTACCATGATAAGAATGATTCTTACAGTAAGCCCTCTGAACACTCAAAGGTCTCCAGTACGAGAACTAAGGGTAGAAGACCTGTTTGTAGACACGTAGCAAAGAGGAAAGCCTGCTGCATACACATCAGTTGGAAACACCAAGCCACAGCTGCCTTTTCATAGAAGTAATGCTATACCATTTCTCTAATGAATCCCCTCCTACTCTTATGGAAAGATATACATAAAGTATGCCCCCATTGCCTCACCCTTACTTGGAATATCATAGCTATGGTCTCAGGGGTCAGAGGGACCCAGAAGAGGTTTGTCCTGGGATTTCACTATGTAGCTAAGAGAGAACCTTCTGGAGTGACCTGCAGTCCACATTCTGCATAAAGCCTATCTTCAACCCAATTTTTTTCCTCCATCGTAGGGGCATGAGTGAAGACATCGCATCCTCGTTTATGCCTTTTCTTGTGAATGCACAACAGGATATTTTAAAAGAAATTTTGGAATATGGAATGTGGACAAACAATGATAGTAATTCGTGAAAGTCTAATGTGTATTATGATGTATTGTGTGCTGTGTGTGAGTCTGTCTTTGGGTACCTTTAGATTGCTATCCCTAAGATGCCATGTGTCTTCTTTTCCAGGTATTTTCCATGCACAGGTCTTTTGTTTTTATCTCTTCCTTTACCTCTTCTTCTGTGAATATCACTGCCTGTTAACTGTCCCTTTACTTCTCTTCTCTCTTTCTCTCAACTACCTCTTTTTACTAGCCATAATATAAAGCTAGAAGAATCTTTAAAATAATTTTTGTACAAATTAACTCAAACTTTGTTCCCTCTTACTAATTTGAAAAGAGAGTGAGTAGGGTATTTTATGTTCCTTCCAAGAATTACACTTTATTGATATGGTCCTCTCCCTTCTCCCCCACTGTATCATTAGAATCTCAAGACAAACATTTCTTCACCCTGACACCAGGGAAAGCAAACTATCCTCAAACTCATGGTCTGCCCTCTCTTCTCCTCTCTTCATGCTCCTTCCTTCCCCACCATGAATATTTCATCTCTCCTAGAGTGTACTTTTAGAGGAGCCCTGGTGGTGTAGTGGTTAAGAGCTACAGCTGCTAACCAAAAGCTCAGCAGTTTAAAGCCACCAGCTGCTCCTTGGAAACCCTATGGGGCAGTTCTACTCTGTCCTATAGGGTTGCTATGAGTCAGGATCAACTCAGTGGCAATGGATTTAAAGTGTACTTTTATAGAAATTAAAATCTGTTCCTTAACTTTTCCCAACTACCAATAACCAACATGTCTGCTATGACCACGCCCTACCCGTTCCACCACCCCACACACACACACACACACACACACACACACACACACAAAATCCTTTAAAAAAAAAAATCAATCATTACAGTACACTAAGGGAGCCCTGGTGGTGCAGCGGTTAAACACTGGGCTGCTAACTGAAGGAGGTTCAAACCCATCAGCCATAAAAACACCCATTGGAGAGCAATGTGGTAGTCTGCTTCTGTAAGGATTGTTGTTGTTAGGTGCCATCAAGTAGGTTCCACTTCATAGCGACTTTATGCACAAAAGAACGAAACGCTGCCCAGTCCTGTGCCATCCTCACAATCATTGCTGTGTTTGAGCCCATTGTTGCAGCCACTGTGTCAAGATGACAGCCTTAGAAACGCTGTGAGGCAGTTCTAGTCTGTCCTGTATGGTCGCTATGAATCGGACTTGACTCAATGGCACAAAACAACAACAACGTGATGCCCGGAGCACAGAACACCAAAATACGCTAACGGTTACTCAGGCATTAGTCCCGCATGTAGTGTAGAACCTGTTCTTATTGGCCCTTTTCCTACATGTGCTACCCACTCAATCTTAGCCTGACTAGTTACACCCTGGGGATATATCTGACTTGCTTTGGGAGGGGACTGGGTCCTGGGACCCAGAACAGAACTTAGAAACTGCTGCCATTTAACTTTTTGTTAACTCACACTGGATAGATGATTCACAACCGTTTTCACTGCATTGAGAGCTCCAGTCTTTCAGATGTGGTCCTCGGGCCTGGTTGGCTGATTGACCCTCCAGGAGACATGGCATTGCTTGTCCCATCAACAAGGAAAACATGACTGCCTCCATCTCTTCTGTCAAAATAATGACCTTCTTCTGGAAGGTATGAAACTAAAGCCCTCCAGAGCAAGATAATGATGACTTACTAGAAATTATTCCCTTTGAAATCATCTTGTATTTTCTATCCTAGTTATAATTTGGCTAATTGCTTAATAATTCTGTTTAAATGTTTCCATTTCTGCAAGCGTCAATTCATGAGACCTACTTTTTCTGGTTGAAAATCCCTTTTCTTCTCTAAGTAGCCTCTGCCTCTTTCTCCTGTTCGCACTTTTTGCCTGAGCAACATTCTGATGACATAGATAGCATCCCTTCAAAAACGTGTTGAACAGATCAAGGTGTCGTTCTCTGTGTTCTAAAGCCCGAGCACTGTAATCTGTGTTGTTGAAACAGTCTCTGTGATTGGCAAAGACCTAAGACTGAGTCTTTAAAAAGCCAGTTTCCCTGCCAGATAAATGAAGCTGTGATCCCTGGCAGTCCTGACCAGCTTCCACAGTGGGGGGTGCTGCTTGGGCATAATGGGAGGCTGCGTGAGGAAGGAAAGCCAAGCCGGGCCCAGACTCCAGACGCCTCCAGCCCAACTTGGAGCTACTCAGCTTGAGGAGAATTCAACTCCAGGGTACATTTACATGTGAAAATATTATCCAGATTAAAACCCTGCTCCAAAAAAGATCAGTGGTTGTCAGGGCCTCAGGGGGTGGGGGAAGGGATAAATAGGTGGAACACAGGGCATTTTTAGGGCATTGAAACTACTACTCTGTATGATACTGTAATGGTAGGCACATCACATTATGTATTTGTTAAAATCCATAGGACTGTACAACATAAACTGTGAACCCTAATGGAAACTACAGACTTTAGTTAATAATAGTGTGTCAGTATTGGTTCATCAGTTGTAAGGAATGTACCATATGAATGCAAGATGTTAGCAATAGGAGAAAGAGTGTGCACGGGGAAGGGAGTATATAGGGTACTTTCCGCACAATTTTTCTGTCAACCAAAAACTGCTCTAAAAAATAAAGTCTATTAAAAAAATTTTTTTAAAAAACTTGCTCATAGCAGATGTCATCTGAGAGCAATGTTGTGGGTACCTCAGGTATATGCCCACACTCACACATACTGTAGCTCAAAGCTGGGCATCATTGTTACGTCTGTTACCTGCAGAAGTAGCCTGTGACTCACCCTTTCTGGCAAAGGTCAATTAGGCTAAACCCTGTTGCCATTAAGTCACTTCCGACTCATAGCAACCTTATAGGACAGAGTAGAACTGCCCTATAGGGTTTCCAGTGAGCGGCTGGTGGATTCGACTTGCCGACCTTTTGGTTAGCAGCCAAGTTCTTAACCACTGCGCCACCAGGGCTCCTCAGTTAGGCTAGGCTACCAAATAGATTGTGATATGTTCCTTGTGACTTCTCTGTTGTATATTTTACCAGAGGTCAGTGGTGGTTCAGTGGTAGAATTCTCACCCTTCTGTGTGGAAAACCAGGGTTCGAATTCTGGACAATGCCCCTCAAGTGCAGCCACCATCCGTCTGTCAGTGGAGGCTTGCGTGTGGCTGTGACGCTGCGCAGGTTTCAGTGGAGCTTCCAGAGTAAGACAGACTAGGACGAAAGGCCTGGGGATCTACTTCCAAACATCAGCCAGTGAAAATTCTATAGATCGTAACAGTCCGATCCCATTGTTCACGGGGTTGCCATGAGTCTGGGTCAATGCGACAGCAGCTAACAACAACAATGATATATTCCTCCAACTAGAAACTTCTAATGTTGCTTTTTATTTTTCATTTGAAAGGCTGTTTCTGGCACTCAACTTTCTGACTTTAAATAATTAAGTTGCCCACATCTTAAAGGGGCCCAACACAATCCTTCATCCCTTTGAAAAAGTGAGGCAGGGCATGAGGAGAGCCAGCCAGAGTGACAGACGGGAGGACTAGACCTTCCATCCTGAAAACCTTCTTGAGCGGAGATGAGTAGGAAGTGACATAGGTAACAACCAAAAGAGAGAAGTAAGAAGAGAGTCAAAAGGGAAGCAGGAAATGAGGGGATATAAAATCAGATAAGAGGCATTGGAAGGGAAGGAATTGGGTGCTTATGGGGCAGAAATAGAGGGCAGCCCATTTAATTTGCATTTCATGGAAGCTATATGTCTTTCAGTAAGACTTGTCTCAATAGGCCCATTTACATGTACAAATGCACCACTCAGGTGAGGAGAGCAGTATTCACTTTAAAGGGAAATGAAGAACTAACTGGATACTGGTACTGGCTAACTAGGGGTTGGGAATGTGGTCAGCAAAGGCAGACTCATCCCAAGGTCATCCACGGGGCATCTTACTTGCAGATTCCTTTTAAGCTAAGGTATCACCCCCACTAAGTGTCCCATTCTGCCCTGCTTGATCCCATTATCCCACCAGATGAGGTCAAAACTGATAAAACAGTTCTGGGAATAAAATGAAGGAATGAAGTTTGTCCTCCTACATAATTCACCAGTTGGTACTCACCCCCACTCCCATCCTTGCACTGAGCACCTTTCAGCAATTCTGTGTGTCAGGCACTGGGTAGAAGCAATTTAGAAAGTGCAAGGTGACATCAGTCCACCCAGCAACACGTGACAATGTGTACATCGCCCTGAAGTGTGCAGTGTAAACCAGGCTTTAGGGTTCTAATCGATCTGTGTACGCACAGTTGATTTTTATTTATCTTTCTTAAAAAGCTACTCTGAATTCCTTTGGGGCAATCCAGAATTTGAAATAATGCCCTCATATGAAAAGAGTTACAATGACACATGGAACTATTGCTCAACGTGTGCATTCCTAACTTTGGCTTTTTCCCGTGAATGTTCTGGTTTCTCCTATTGCTTTTCTTATTGAACACCTAAAAAACAAATCTCTCTGAGTCCTTGGCTTTCTATAAACTCTTCTCTAGTCTGTGTGGTATTGTCCGAAGAAGCCAAAGATAAAAATGGTAATAACAATGATTTCTAACACTTAGATAATGCTTAGTATTGAATAGGACAGTTCTAAATGTTCCACATGTATTAATCCATTCTATCCTCACCACAACCTTATGAGGTAAGTGCTAGTGTTAGACCCACTTCACAGATGAAGAAACTGAGACTCAGAAAGATATGACACTTGCCAGAGTCACACAGCTAATCAGGGGTAGAACCAAGATTTGAACCCAGACAGTCAGGCTCTCAAGATTCTGCTCTTAATCACTGTGTCACCACATTTGTCTCTCTGCACACAATGAGAATGCCCAAGAATAATGTTTCTTTTTAATCTTTAAAAATAAAATGTGAGCTCTTAATTTATTTTACCTTTAACCATTCTGTTTTTCCCTCCCAAACTCTCAGATGATGGAAATGCTTAAAGCAAACTAAGGTAGTGTGAGACCAAACCATGTAAGTCTGAGCATGGCTGCTTGTGGGTTCAGCTGTGTTTTGTGCGCTTCTGCCTACCGCCCTGCATGTTTTCTCCGCTGTTCTCTGATTCCCGCTTTCAGCGCTTGGCGCTTGGCCCGCATGAACCATCACTTTTAAGCCATAGGTCTTATGTCTTTGTTGCTGGTTTTATATCTGTGCTTCCCTCTCCCACAATCCCCAGCCCACAAGGAAGAGCCAAAGCCCTTGCTGCTGTCAGCCTGGCGCCTCCCCAGGAAGGAGCTGGGGATCCTGGGGAATTGCATTTGGTTATTGTCCTCTGACAATGAGTTCTCAGATTGTCAGCTTTTAGAATTCTAGGCATGGGTTCTTGCTGCAACCTGCTACTCCTTAGTGTGGAAACAGGACGCGTGGCCTTCCCCACACAGGCCATGGTCACCCACAGCACGCCTTTGATTTGCAGCGTTCTCCTTCTGGGGCCCCCCGTCTTAAATGGACTGACGTTCTGTGAGTCTTTGTAGGAGTGGATGCTATGTGAAAATAAATACCACAGTGCCAAGGAACCACACTAAATGAGCTATGGAGAGAAGTGGTGATCTTCTAATTTACTTATTTCTCTATGTATATATGTATATGACGGACACACGTGCATATACTGAACAAAATGTGATTATGTAGGAAAAGAATAGTGGCACTTAAGCCAGATATTGCCTAGATTAGCCTTTTATTGCATACACACACACATGCACACATACAATTACTTCTGGTGTTCCTTAATTCTACATAAGCTGTATTTCCACTTTGACTAATTTCAATATGTGATAAACTTGATATAAAAAATAAAGTGGGGAGGAAGTATTCGTGCCTAAGACTATACTTGGAACATTTAAAATATGGTCCTATCTTGCTGTACAAACTTTCCCCAACCCATCCATGGTTTCAGGGTTGGAGCTGTCTCTTGTTCTCAGTCTCCTGGAGTCTTGATCGTGTGTTGAATGAAAATTAGAGGAAGTTTTCAAGGTAGTTGTCAGAAATGACAATAATTTAAAGTTGAAGGGGCTCTCATAAGATGTGACTGAGCACTACCCAAGCCCCTGCAGGTTTGAGACCCTGTCAACCAATCGTTTAGACACATACAGAATTCTGGAGCTGGAGGAACCTTCGAGATGGATCATTTGCTCCATGCCCCTTAATTCACAGAAGATGACTGAAGCCTCAAGAGGGAAGTAACTTGCCCAAGATGGGGCAGAGACTGGATTAAAACTCATTTCTTCTCTTTCCATTAAAGCATTTGAGAGACATAGTGTCCCAGCTCATTTCTCTCTTGGAGAGAACCCTGGAAACAGTGAAAGAAACTGAAGGGGCCTACATCCCAAGAAAGGACACTGGGCCCCAGTCCTGCTCTGCCACTGGGGCAGAATGAGGTTGGGGAAGTTACTGGGCCTCTCTGGACCTCAGGCTCTTCATCTGTAAAATGAGTCTGAGAACAGCTAATTTCAAAAAGTCCATGATGCTAAGTTTGCTCGTTAACCTCAGACTTTTTCATGCAGTTTCCTCCCAGCGATATTCAATTCCCACTATAGAATTATGGAAAACGTTATAATCAGGCTGTGCAAATGGGGACAGGCCACAAGATCAGGAACTATATGACTCTTAGTTACTAACTGAAAAAGAACAAGGGCAGGAAGGAGAAGGTGCAGATAAGAAGCGAGTAACCTGTTCCCCTTAAGCGGAGCTATCAATCTGAGGTTAAAAAAAACAATTCCATAGGGTCGATTCTGACTTATTGTGACCCCATGTGTGTCAGAGTAGAACTGTGTTCCATCGAGTTTTCAATGGCTGATTTTTTAGAAGTAGATTGCCAAGACTTTCTTCCAAAGCCTGTCTAGGTGGACTCAAGCATTCAATCATCTGGTTAGCAGCTGAGCATGTTAACAGTTTGCTCCACCCAGGGCCAACTCAAATATGCCGATTCTGGGATTATGCATTTCGAGGTTATCTAGCTGGTATCTGCTTCTCTTCTTCCCAAAACACCACTGATTAGAGCTCTGGAACTTAGTTAAGGAGACCCATAGGTGAACAAGGTTACGTTTTCTCCTTTTCAGTGTATTGCTTACTGGATTAACAGGGCCAGAGAAGTCCCTGAGGCAGTCAGAGAATAATTTGAAAGCCAATGAAGCAAGAATAGAGACCCACACATGCCAGCTTCCAACATAGTTGTTAGATTCATCCCTTGTTTACAAAAAATTATGGAAATACAGATACTAACCAAATCCGCAATGTGATTTTACCAGAGCTTTCTTTTTCCATGGTAAATCCATGGTATTCTTATGTGAATCTTTTTGAAGTAAAATACCATCATTTGATTTAACATTTTGGCCAGTTATGGTTTCCCCATATCAAGTCTGATTTAAAACATAGATTTTTATTTTTTTTAAAGCAACTTTTTCCAGAATGGCCCATCTGGTCTGTAGCAGCCTTCCCTGGAGGTGACACTGATTCAGAGTTGGATGGGAGGGGCAGGACAGGATACGGAGGGGTAGGGGCAATGCAGGGTGGGGATAATTACAGAGGCAGACAATTCCCAGTGCACTTCTTAGGTTCTAATGCTGCTGGGAAAAAATATAGCTCTGCAAAGAACTGTGGCCTCAGAAAGTGTTACTGGGGCAGAAATTCTGCCCCAGAATTTTGGCAGAGAAGGGGCTTACCCACTACCACAGAGTCCATTCCGACTCATAGCAACCCTATAGGACAGAGTAGAACTGCCCCCAGAGGGTTTCCTAGACGGTAAACCTTTACGAAAGCAGACTGCCACATGTTTCTCCTGGTGGTACCAGTGGCTGGTACATTCGAACCACTGACCTTTTGGTTAGCAGCCAAGCACTTTAACCACTGCACCACCAGGGCTCCCTGAGAAGGGGCTTAGAGGCAGCAAATCTGGCTGGAAGGGTTGTGCTAGAGGACTCTTAAAGCTGCATTTGTATGGTACTTCACATAAGATTGAAAAATGTCAATTGACCATGACGATCAGAGGGACTGGCTATTGGAAATTATGGGGTGGGGGAACCCTCAGGCCTCTCCTTGGCAACCCTTCTTGGCAACGATCACTGCCCTGACATTACCATTCTTCCTCCAGCAACAACTGTTGCACTGTTTGAAGAGGAAAATGGCATCCTTGGGCAACCACTGAAGACTAGTCGTTCCACTGAGGATGCTGGGCAGGAGGCAGAGGTCACGAAGCTTCTCACCTTGCTTTTCCCCTTGCCCAAGTCCCCTGAACAACAGGCCAACCAGCTGGGGAATTTTTCAGACTTTTCCCAGGTCCTGGCCTCTTTTTCCCAGGACAATCATTGTCCTGCTGAGACCTCTAGTGACCAAATTGGTAATTGCAGGTGCCGAGGAAGAGGAGAAACCAGAGTCCTGCAGGTTGCCCTTGAACCACAGCCACACAAGTCCATGGTGGCCTGTGGAGGCCTCAGCCTGTTATGCTTTCTAGGTGGAAGAAAGGGAGCATCTGTGGCCTGGGACCGCTGAAATATCAGCCTGGAGGCCTGTCACTATGTGAATAAGCCCAACTGGCTTTCTAGAGATGGTTTCTCCCTGGTTAGCTATGCTAGTGGGACTCTGCCTCTTTTTACACTTCAGGCTATTCCAACTTAGTTCTGGCATCTACTAGAAACTAGACTTGGCCAATCCTTCACTTCTTGTCCTAGAGAATACCTAAAAAAAAAAAAAAAACAGTTGCCATCAAATCAATTCCAACTCATGGTGACCCCATGTGTGCAGAGCAGAACTGCCTTCCATAGGGTTTTCAAGGTTGTGACCTTCCAAAAGCAGATCTTCTGAGGTGCCTCTGGGTGAGTTCTAACTTTCGGTTAAAAGTCAAGCGCTTAACCATTCACACCACCCAGAGAATTCTAGAGAAGACTTATAACCCCATTTTTACCTGTAACCAAATGAGCTCTTGAGAGTCCGAAGAGCCGGCCACCAGGAGCCTGGTTATCTGACAGAGAAACACACCAATCCAGATTTGCTCCCTGAGGGCCTGCACAGACCAGCCTGGCTCCTGGGATCAGGATGACCCTGCACTATTTCCCCAGACACTCCCCTCTGAGAGATAAAAATCAAGTTGCTACCACCACTGCTTCCAACACTCTGTTCCTGAGAGCATCCTGAGAACACAGCAGGATGCAAATAAGTCACACCTGATGTCCCAAGACTGCATTTTCTTTTTTCTAAACCAGTCGTTCTCAAAGTGTGGTCCCTAAACCAGCAGCATCAGCATCACCTGAAACTTGTTACAAATGCACATTCTCAGGCCCCACTGGCACCCTGGTGGCCCACTGGGTAAGCGTCCAGCTGCCAACTAAAAGGTCAGCAGTTCGAATCCACCAGCCGCTCCTTGGAAACACTATGGGGCGGTTCTGCTCTGTCCTATGGGGTCACTATGAAATCAAATCTATGGCGATGGGTTTGGTTTGTTTGTTTACTGAGCCCTACTGAGCCTGAGGCTCTGAGGGAGGAGCCCAGCACAGACTTAGGTGATTACGAGCCCTCAGGTGATTCTCAAATCTCAGTATACATAAGATTAAAAACTCTCACCTTACTTTGAATGTAGATTCTGACACCTTACCACAGAGATGCAGTAGTTCTGCAGGTAGAAGAAGAGGAGTGTACAGAAATCTGTCTTTTTAACAATCATTTCATGTAATTCTGATGCGGGAGGTCCACAGACCACAATTTTGAGAAAGGCTGCTCTAGAAAAGGCAAGGCTGTCTTCTCTAGCACAGTTTAGCTTCCTATCTTGAATTACAGTTAAATATTGTTCTCATAAGGAGCCCTGGTGTGCAACAGTTAAGCACTCTGCTGTTAACAGAAAGGTCAGTGGTTCAAACCCACCAGCCACTCTGCAGAAGAAAAGACCTGACAATCTGTGCCCCTAAAGATTACAACCTAGGAAATCACGGTCTTTGAGTTGTTCAATGGCACACGTTGTTCTCATGGAGTCTCTGGGTGGTGCAAATGGTGTGCTCTACTGCTAACTAAAAGGTTGGAAGTTGGAGTCCACCTAGAGGTACCTCAGAAGAAAGGCCTGGTGATCTACTTCTGGAAAATCAGCTATTGAAAACCCTACGGTTCTACTCTGACACACATGGGGTCGGCAGGAATTGGAATCTACTCAGTGGCAACCGTTTTTTGTTTGTTGTTTGTTTCTTTTATCTTGCTGGTTGTGAAAAAGGTCTCACTAAGTATGTCAGAGTACTCCAGGGGGTCACATTGTTTCTTTGACAAATTAGCTTTTGCTGCTGCTGTGAGGGAAATCTCAGTGGAGCCTGTAGCATATTCCAAAAATGAAATCTTTCCTGGAAAGAGAAATTAATTACTAGAAGAACAGAAAGAACAGGAAGCCCACAGCTGGCTGTTTCCTGAGCATGGGGAGGGGTCTTCTGTGAGTCTGGCTCTCTGGGGCACGCTTCACAGAGAAGCTGTATGTCACACTAACCTTTGAGTCCATCTAGCCTGAGTCCATCAGGTAGCAAGTTGTCCTTTCTTCTCCATTCTCAAACAGTTAGAGATCTGATAGTGTTTTCCCAACAGAACCCAAGAGGATAGTTGATAATAATACTGCTGAAAAAAAGAGTTTTCAAAACTTCAAGTTGTGAGTGCGCTTGGCTTATGTTGTTGTGTTGTTGGGTGCCATCAAGTCGATTCCAACTCATAGCAACCCCATGTGACAGAGTAGAACTGCCCTTTAGGGTTTTCTAGGCTGTAATCTTTACCAAAGCAGATCGCCAGATCCTTTTCCCACAGAGCTGCTGGGTGGGTTTGAACTGCCAACCTTTTGGTTAGCAGCTGAGTGCGTAACCATTGTGCCACTGGGGCTCTTACTTGGCTTACTGTATTTGATCATCCTGAAAAAATTAGAATTCATATTTGTGAAGTCTTGTGACTGGAAAGTCTCAACTCTCTCAAAGCACTTAGGGATCACACAAGAAGATAAAAGAGGTAGTAGACCATTCCAGGCTTGGGGGGCAGGGATCTGGGGGTGGATAGTTTTTATGGAACTGCAAATACTATTTGGCAATTCTCCATTTTCCAAATTAGACTATTCCCTCAAATTTTTTGGTGAACCTACAGGGATCAAGACGATGTCTACTTATAATATTTAAAAGAATTAGATGATTGGAAGAAGAGATGAAGTACCCCACCGCTTTCATACAACAGGACCCTCTTTATGATTCCTGTAAAAGTCAAATATGAAGTGAAAAATACATTCTGTTGGAAAATGTTATACCAAAACACCACTTCAGTCATTCTGTATTCATTCTGAGAACTGGCTCACAGATGCAATGATGATCTATTTTATTAAATATGATATTAATTTCAATAATTTGTAATTATTGCTATATCAAGATAAAGCCCAATTAAACCCTTTTTCACTGTTTTTGGGCCCAAAGTAAAGATGCGGAGAGATGATGCCCCCCAAAAAAAATTTTTTTGGAGTCAAATTGATACATAGTCATATATCATTTTTATACAGAAAACTTAGTTTATATAGAAACATTTTACTTTCTGCTGCCGATCTGTAGGGGTGTGCTCCAAGAAGACTGGTACTCAACATCATGTTTTCAAGAATCTGACAGGAGCAGAGCAAGGGACTTGGTGCTGACACTCCTTATAGCCACTGAGGATTCGCAAACATTTCCTAGGCCCCAGCCCTGCAAAGATACTGTCTGCTTGGCTGCAGCAGCTTTTTCAGGCTAAGCCTCTATCCTTTTCAAATCATGTGGGCAAAGAGAAAGAAAGAAAACAAAACAAAACAAAAACAGAGGGCCTTCCTTCCTTCCTATCTTCTTCCCCTTTTCCATCTTTCCATCCTCTTTTTCTTATCTTTTCTTTGCATGTTTGACCTTTGGCTTTTTCCCCTTCCCCTCTCCTTTCTTTTAGCACTTTCTAAAAGATACTGGGAGTCCCCGGATGGTGCACACAGTTAATGAACTCGGCAGCTGACTGAAATGTTAGAGCTTCTAGCCCACCCAGAGGCACTATGGAAAAAAGGCCTGGAGATCTACTTCCAAAAAATCAGCCCCTGAAAACCCTATGGAGCACAGTTCTACTCTGACATACGTGGGGTCACCATGAGTCAGAATCAATTCAGTGGCAATTGGTAACTGGTAGAGGATACTTCATCAACAGCGGAAGAATCACCCTCAGGAGCTTGAGAACCTATTGATTTCTGGACCCCTGGCTCCAGGGGAGGTGACCCCAATAACTTATGCCTTTGTAGGGCATGCTACCCACCCCACTCTCAGGACCGTCAGAACCAGCAGTGGTGACTGCTGTGCCCTCTGTGCATAGAGCCTCACAGGTAGTATGTGCTTTCCCCTGTAGCGTCTTGGGCCTACCCCACCCCCACCCCACCCCCCAACAATCCTGAGAAGCAGGCTTTCTGCTGGGGAGCTCAAAGAGCCTCACCCACATTAACTGCTGAGGCCGCATGCATCCAGCCAGGCAGGGAATGCCACCTTAATTAACTGTAAAATATAATTAAAAATCAGATCTCTCTCGCCCAGACAGGGAGTGAGAAGGGAAGCAAGAAATGGAAGCTACAAATGATGTTGAATTGTAAGCTTGCTCTGTGTTCAGGATAGGCTCAGCCTCTGCCCCAGCATCAGGGATCAGGGCCCTATGCCTGAAGTCCTAAGGGAGCAGGGAGGGGAAGAGGGTGATGCTGAATAGTAAAGCGAAAAGTAAATAGTAAAGAGGCAAGAAGGCTTTTGTCCAGGAGCAAATCTGCTCTTCACTCAGAGATGCCCCTGGGTAAGGAAGGCCCCTGTTTGGAGTGGGGAATGGGCAAGGCCAGCCATGCTGGCAGGAAGCCCTGATTTTGTCTCACTTACTTGTCCTTTGTTCCCGTGTCCAGGGACAGCTCCAAGGGCGTGCAACTAGTGCAGTTACACAGGGTCCTAGGTTCAGAAGGGCCCCCTGACTGGGGGTTAATTCTCTGCCAATCCTGACTTAAAATTGTTGATAATTTTCTCTTAGAGGCTGTATTTTGTAAGTGAAGTCTGGTGGGACAATGGAGATGGGCCAGGGGCTTGGAGACTCTGCTCATAGCACTGTGCTTCCCACTGCCCTGTCACTCTTCTCACCTTCCTGCCTCCCTGAGACAGGTTCTCAGTCCACTCTCCAGCCCCCTAGCACCCCAGTAACCACTGCCACCCTCTGTCCCAGACCAAGAATGGGGAGGTTCAGGGTCAAGTGACCCATCCCGCAGCATCTTGGGGCATATCAGTGGCCATCCCCACCATGGGCTTGCGGCACTGCACCAATCTGTTGGGCAGTGGACAGGAGGCCACAACTGAAAAGGGGTGAGCCTATCATCCACCCACAGTTCCATTACCTAGTACGGAGGTTGCAATATCCTTGGGGGTTGCGCATCTGCAGTGGTTTGGGACTATGGCAGGTGGGAAGGGAGATTTCCCCAGGGCCACCCCCAGGCAAGGGGAAGTGGCTGGTGGGAGGGGAATCCTAGCAGCCATCGGACCTGAATAAGGACACAGGGCGGGGGCTCCTAAGGACCCTGTGAGGGTCTGCAGGGAGCTCTCCCAGCACACTCTTCTTGAGCCAGCGCTGTGCCCGGGGGAAACCTTTCTTCTTCCTTCCAGACTTCTTGAGTGTATTCATTTTTTTCTGGCTAGCTCAAGGCACCTTCCAGGGACAAAAAGTAAATTAAGTGATTTCAGTGGTTCCGCAAATGAGTTAAAAGCTCTGATATTTGCCTTTAAAACTGGCATTGCACAGTGTAAAGGTGCATGGTAAGATTCATGCTAATAATTTAAATTTTTAATTTTTATTGACTTAGAATGGCATTAAATAGCACATAAGAAACACCGTGACAAGTTGAGAAATCGACTACAGAAGAAAAGGGAAAAGCTTTGTATTTTCCCACCTTTAACATCATTTTTTCCTGCTTTTTGAACAATGAGCCCTAGATCTTCATCTTGCAATGGGCCCCACAAATGATATCACCAACCCTGACTGCACCCCACAGACCGCCCAGACTGGGAAACGATGATACTATGTTAGAGGTGAAAGTCTAATCTAGGGGTGGGGGGTCCCAATCTATGACTGAAGGTGATTTCAGTCTTATTATCCTTTCACCCACAGGAGAAAAAAGAAGAAAATCTAAAAGGAAAAGAACAAAGAGCCTCCTGCGTCTAGCTGAGCACCCATAACATTTTTAGGTGACCCTGTCTCTGCTTAGGGCAGTGTGAGAGTCCTTGGTGAGGTCAACTCATTAATTGTGAGAGATCCCTTCAAGAATCTAACTTCTTACACTCATCACAGATTGGCTATAGTTCCAGCATATCGCAAATGATTTCAGTACTTTAATCACCTGTTTGCCTGGAGCCTGGCCTATAAAAAAGATCATTAATAAAGCTTGTAGATTCTCACAAATGAGCCCTGGAGACACAATGGTTAAACACTCAGCTGCTAACTGAAAGGTTGGTGGTTTGAACCCACCCAGCAGCTCCGTGGGAGAAAGACCTGGTGATCTGCTCCCTTAAAGGTTACAGCCTAGGAAACCCTATGGAGCCGTTCTTCTCTGTCACATCGGGTCACCATCAATCAGAAATTGACTCAATGGCACCCAACAACAACAGTTGTCATAGCTTTGGTATGGAAAAAGGGAATAGAGCAGAAATAAATGCAAAAAATATCATTCCCTTAGCACCATTTGTCTAAGTAAAATTTGTGAGGCTACATTTTAAATGAGAATTGAAAAGAGAGAATATAGAAACTTGGCCTTCCCTTCCAGGTCAATAAAAATTTCTCTACACTGAGGACCACTTGTTCTTGTTCTTGTTCTTCTTGTTGTTATTGTTGTTCTTGTTAGGTGCCGTCAAGTCAGTTCTGACGCATAGCGACCATATGTGTAACAGAACGAAACATTGCCTGGTCCTGTGCTGCTAGATTTGAGTCCACTACAGTTTATAAATTCCTCATAATGATTCCCCATTGCATAGTAACATATCTGCTCAAACACACCTTTCTCTGCTATTGCAACCTCGGTAAGCTCTTTAGGCAGGCGTGGGAAGCTTACTGTACTTCCTGTGAAATCATACTATTCTCCTTGATCAGCTTATCCCAGCTTTGCAAATTGAAAAAAAATTTTCATTCCTGGCACCAACAGCCTGTTAAATTCGTTCTAATTAATAATTGAATCTTAAGACCCTTTCAAGGCAACATTTACAACAACAGATTAGTGGGTGGTGATGCCATGCAGCTCTGAGTCGTGTTGGAGCAGACTGATGACATCAGCTGGAGGTTAAATGTCCGGAGTTCAGACTCGGTGAATTTCATTCCTTGGAAAAATCCACCCTAGAAATACGCAGGAACCTTTCCCCTGAGGACTGATGTGCTCAGCATTTATTTCCTAATAATATACTTGTAAGGCTGATTTAGACGCATTCTTTTTGGACTTGGATTGTGACTGCAGGTCACATTCTTATGGTTCACATTAAGCTCTCTTGCATTTTGAATTATTTATAATGGCATTGCAGAATATTTCTTCCTTTAATCCTGAAGGAGGAACTCTAGTCCTCTCAAAATGTCAGACTGAGTAAGAGATGAGCGCCTAGCTTAACAATCCAAAAAAATAGCCCCTCTGGAGGCTTTTCAGGCATATTGTTGTTGTCGGGTGCTGTTGAGTTCATTCTGACTCATAGTGACCCCATGTGACAGAGTAGAACTGCCCCACAGGGTTTTCTAGGCTGTGATTTTTACAGGAGCAGATCACCAGGTCTTTATCCTGAAGAGCTGCTGGGTGTGTTCTAATTGCCAACTTTTTGGTTAGCAGCTGAGCACTTAACTACTGTGCCACTAGGGCTCCCTTTCAGGGATACAGGTGCCCAAATAACTCCAGATCTTTATGGCAAATCCTTTAAGTGTGTTCATGCTTATACAACACAGAACTTGCCTGGGCCCAGAGTCTTCTGGCCCATTCTGTGACTGAAGGCAACTTCAATCCTATTATTTTTTTAACCACAGGAGAAAAAAGGAGGACATCTAAAAGTAAAAGACAAAAAGACTCTTGCATTTAGATAAGCACCCACCATATTTTTAGGTGATCCCTAGAGTTTCTCAAAGGAAGATTTTAGGCTACACTAAAGTATGGCATCAGAATTACCTGGGAGTTTGGTTTATAATGCTGATCCCAGACTCTGCCCAGATCTATCGATTCCAAAGAATTATGTATTAAAATTTCAGAACTACTGACTTCCAGAAACTTTCCTTAATTTCAGTGAGTTACTGTATTTTGAAAACCTGCCCATTGCCATCAAGTTGATTCCGACTGATAACGATCCTATAGGACAGAGTAGAACTGCCCCATAGGGTTTCCAAGGCTCTAATCTTTACTGAAGCAGACTGCCACATCTTTTGCCCTGGGAGCAACTGATGAGTTCAAACACCACCGCACCATCAGGGCTCCTTTTCAAAACCTGAGGGTCCAAAAATTCCATTGCACAAGTGTAAATCTCCAAATCACTTGCTTATTAAGACTAATCTCTATGTTTTGTAATTCCTAGAAGTTGAGAGCAAATCTCTTTCAACATTCACTCCTTTCATAAGCATGTTCTGAGTATATATTATGAGCTGGACACTTTACTAAGCTAGGTCCTGTAAATTATCTTCAGAACTTCTCTATGAACAGTGATACTTAAGAAATACATTAGGAAATACACTAAGGTATACTTCAGAAAACCTCCGGCTACAAAAGGGAAATGAGAAGTGAACCTTGGAGAAGATTAAAAGAAAAGGTAGTAGGTGTGAGTAATGAGGAGGTGGGAGGGGTCAGGAGAAGGCGCAGGAGTGACGGATTAGGAGGTAGGAAGGGCCAGGTGTCTGCCAAAGTATGGAAATTAAGAAGGTGGGAGAAACAGGAAAATACCCAGATGTGGGGAGTAAAGAGGTGTGAGGGGTCAGGAGAAGGCACAACTACAGCCAGTGAGGAGGTGGGGCCATCAGATATGGGGAGCAAAGAGGCTGTAGGGAGTGAGGGGCTGGGTGGGACCAGGAGAAAGCTCAGGTATGGGGAATAAGCAGGGGTTAGGAGGCCACCCAGGTGTGGGTAATGAGAAGATGGAAGGGGTCAGGTAAAAAAGGAAAGTAATAATAACCGTTACCATTTGTGGAGATTTTGCTGTATGCCAGGGCTTTGCATATATTATCTCATCTCACCCTCCCCATAACCTGTGACATATGTGCAGGTATCTCATCCCCATTTTATAGATGAGGACACCAGAGCTCAGTGAGGCTATTCTACTTGCCAGCAGTGGAGCCGGGATTCACTCCCAGCGGTTTATTTCCAGAACCCAGGCTCTTATTCACCACTATTCCAGCTGTCATGGTGGTTTTCCTTCCCCCTAATAAGTAGAACCAGGAAATGATGCTATCAAATGTGAAAACTGCAATAACATGTGGCCAGCTACTTTCTGTTCCAATGGTGTTTCATTCTTTATTTATATACTATATTTCAGGCCTTGTGCCAGGCTCTGGGGATACAAAGTGAATAAATATGTGCCTTAAGAAGCTCCCTATTACTATAAATTCAATGGAGACCGCCAGCCACTAGGAAAGCCCAGAATTTAGAACTCAGAATCCCCAACTTCCTTGATCAACCTTGAGGCCATGTAGCTGCCTCACCTGCTTTTCTAAAAGTCTTCCAGGAGAAGTATTTTCCAGTTTCCTTGCATTATTGTGATGTGAGAATAACTCTGCCAGTTTGACTATTCCTACTCAAGCAAAGCCATTCCTAGGGGGCAGTAAATTTGGAACTGAATCCTCTTTGTCATCCAATCTGGAGAATTATAATTTTTAACATCCTTGTGTTAAAGTCAGTCTTTTTCCTTCTTCCCTGATGCTGGTAAAATTTACTGAGCTCCTAAAACTGACCCCCTCAACCTAATTCCTAGTAAATAAAGAGCAAAATTATGCACAGAAGCAGCAGGGCAGTTCCTAGCAAAAAGTTCTGCAGGCGAGAAATAGGGCCTGTGGTTTGGAATCATTACCATAGAACAACTTCTATGGCAGTTAAAATAAGTTGGCAAAGTCTAGCTGTGTTCCAGGCTACTTCCTGCTATGAAGGCTGAATACAAACCTGAATATCTCACTGTCAATATGAAAACTGTGTAAAAAATATTTTTAAGACCCTTTAGACTTACCCTGAAGGCTGGCACTGCAGAGTTCTTTTGCCCCAAACCAACCAATGTGTAAGAATTTTCTCCTCTCCTTTTACGTTACAGGTGTCTCAGCACCAATAAGGGCTTCCTGGGGGCAAAGCAGCCCTAGGGGATCAGTTACTGGCTGTGGGGCCAGGGGCGGGCCCAGATCTTACAGCAAACTACAACTTGCAGGCCTCCTCACCCCTCAGTCTTTGATCCCCAAGAGCAGATCTACCCCCAAGAACCCCTCAACCGTAAAGATAGAGAGTGTGTCTTGCCCTTCTCTACTCTGACTCTGTTAGTACCCCAAGCTGCTCCCCTTTCCCCTTGACAACCCTCTGTCCTGGATCACCACCCCTACCCTGTCTCCTTCTTCCATCTCTGTTCCTAGGCTGCTGAGCATAGCTGGAGATGCATCTACTTCACCTGCATACCTCTAACCTCAACTGGGCACTCCCTGCACTTGGCACCTCCTTCATTCTTTCCTTGTTAGCCCCTCACACATCCATCCCAGGGGTGACTCCAAACTTCTCCTCTCTTCTCAAGCCTGCAGCATGCCTCAGTGGGCCCCAACAGCTCTTCTGCTAAGATGAAGGTCACCCAATGACAACTTCTCCAAATCCCTTCTTTTCTATATCAATTTTTTTTTTTTAATTTTTATCCTTTGATTTCTTCATCTCTGTTTTTGTCTTTTTTCTGCCCCAGAGCCTACTTTTCTTCCTGAATTCTTAATCCCCTTCCCTTTCACCCTTCCAGTGTATTAGACTCTATCAATTTCTTTACTAACTCCGTTACTTTATTTTTCCCTATACTAAAACTCTTCCTCTCCATTAGCATCTTTCCTGGTCCTACAGATATGCTCAAGACTATTACCCCACTCTCCACATCTTGAGCTTTTACTCTTTCTTTCTCCTTTTCACTACCCAAATTTCATTTTTAAAAATAATCTACATGTCTACTGCCACACTACCTATTTACTTTTTTTTAATATTATAGATATTTCCCTCATTCATAAAAGGATAAATAATGACGTGATGAACGCTCGTTTACTCACCATTTGGCTTAAGAACAAAGCATTACCAATGCCCCTATTCCAGATTAAGCTGGGATTCAATCTTGCTTATAATCCTTCCACCCAGACACACACACACACACAGTCTTTTCTCGGTCCTTCTCTGCAAGCTCACACTATTGACTCTTCTCCTTAGGACTGTCTCCTCTCTTGGCTACTATGACCCTGGACTCTCCTGTTTCCCAGCCTACATATTTGGCTACCTCTTTTCTGCCTTCTGTAGCTCTTAAGTTTCTAACCTTTGTCTTGTGCTTTTCTCTCTCTCTCTCTCTGTCTCACTTCTCTGGCTGTCTCTCTCTCATTCCTCCTCTCTATATTATCCACTTCCATTGTTTTACCCCTCATCAGAATGACTCCCAAATCTAAATCTCCAGTCTATATTTTCTACCCAAGCTCTATTTCCATATTTCTCTTTGCATGATAGACATGACTAGGCTATCCCACTAGCACCTCGAATTGGCATGTCTCAGGGCTTTATCCTCAGTCCCGTCCCATTTGACATTCTCAAAAATGACCCAGATGAAGATAGGAGCTTATTGAATTTGTGAAGGACTCAAAGCTGGGTGAGATATTGCGTGGTTGGATAACAGAATATAGATCTAAAAGACCTTAAAAGGCTAAATCTAACAGAATGGTCAATGGCCAAGGTCAATGTGAGGACCTGACTGTGGTTCTAAATACCCATCCACAGAATCAGACAGGTCATGAGTCAGGAGCTGTATAGAGGAAAGGGCACACAAGTTTTAGTTAAATGGCAAGGTCACTGGGCACCAACACTATGAAAAAGCTAATGGAATCTTAGTCTGTAAAAGATAAATAGAGCAAGGAAGCAAGTGTCCTTAGTTTAGCAGTATTTGATCAAGCCTACAGTGCTGATTTCTGCTCTGGACACCACATTTAAAGAAAGGCTATAGAAAACTTGGTGTGTGTGATGGTTCATTTTATGTGTTAACTTGGCTAGGCTGTGGTGCCCAGTTGTTTGGTCAAACACTAGTCTAGACGGTGTTACGAAGTATTTACATGTGATTAGCATTTAAATCAGTTGGCCTTAACTAAAGCAGATTACCCTCCATAATGTGGATGGGTCTAATCTAATCAGTTGAAGGCCTTAAGAGCAAAAAGGAATGTTTTCCAAGGGGCAATTCTGCACCCAAATGATAGACATCTTGCTAGAAATTCTCTTTCTTCCCCACCAACTGACCTACCGATTTTGGGGCACAAGACTGCTGGAATTTCCAGGCCATCGCCTGCCCTACAGATGCCCACAATAACCTGAGCCGATTCCAATATATATACCTCTATTTACAACTATATGTATATGTATGTGTATATATATACATCTTACTGGTTCTGTTTCTTAGAGAACCCTGACTAAGACAGTATGCATTCAGAGGGAAACAACTGGGACCATGAAGGTATCTAAAGCAGGTCCTATGACCATGTTCTAAGGGCTATCCAGAAGTAAAGAGATTAAATAGGTTCTTTGTGGCTCCATGTAATACAACCAGCACCACCAGTTGGAGGCATTATAGGAGACAGATTCAGCACAGGCCAATGAGGAACTATGCAACTCTCTGAGCTGCAGAAGAGGGGAAGGACTTTTTTGGGAAGCAGTGGGTGACCGGGACAGATGTCAATGTTCAGTAGATATGGATATGGAAGTTCCAGCTTCCTTTCTTCAAATCTCTTCCACCACTGAGATCCTTTGATAATGTGTACGTGCCTAGAACTGAACTATATAACACACTAAAGGTGAAAACCCAATGCTCATTTTTATAGCCACAGAAAAAAATCAATCAATGATTAAAAATAAAAGAAAAAAAGAAAAGAAACTAGCAAACTGAGAATACATGAGAACTTCCTTGACCCAATAATGGGTATCCACTAAAAAAAAAAAAAAGTCAAACATTATTCTTAATGGCGAAACATTAGAAGTACTCCCTTTAAAGTCTGGAAGAAGAGAAGAGTGTCTCCACTACCACTGTCATTAGACATTATACTGGCGATCCGAGCCAGAGCCGTAAGGTAAGAAAATAAATAAGAGATGTAAGCTTTGGACAAGAAGTGACAAACTTTCATTACTTGCAGAAGAGGATTGTCTATATAAAATTCAAGAAGATCTACTGGCAAACTACCAGAATTAATAAGGTGGTTCAGCAGTATTTACTGAACATAAGATCAAGATGCAAAAATCAATAATGTGCCTGTACATCCGCAACCATCCATCAAAAATGTAAATTTTTTAAAGGTCCTATTCACAGTAACAACAAAAAAACTATGAAGTAATATGTTCTGGATTTTTTGGAAAAAAATGCAAAACTTTTTTGAAGGACATAAAAGATGTAAGTAAATATTCATGAGTGGAAAGATTCAGAACCTTAAATATGTCAATTCTCCCTAAATTATGAATCTATCAACATAATTTTATTGCAGTCAAAATCCCTGTATGATTTTTTCATAACCTGACAAGCTGATCCTAAAATTGATAAGGAAGGATGAAGGACCAAGAATAGCCAAAAGCTTTTTGTACCTGGATAGACAAACAGACCAATAGACTATAACAAAGAAGCAGACATATTTAGAAATACCTGGTATATGACATAAATGACATTACAAATCCATGTAAAAAGAGTAAACTTTATAATTAATGATAGTGAGCAATGGCTATCCAGATGGAGGAAGAAAAATTCAATTAAATGCCTATTTCATACTACACATACAAAATAAATTCTATATGAATTAAACACCCATGTAAAAAGCAAAACTTTAAACCTAAGAGAAAATATAGACTATTATGTCCATGATATATAAATATATAAATAGTCTTTATGTGTGTATATTTCTTAATAAAGGAAATAGATGATAGATTCAACCACCTTAAAAATTTTAATTTCTATATAATCAAAGATACCATAAACCAACTTAAAAGATAGTCCATAGCCTTAGAGAAGATACTTTCAAAACATTTCATCAGTTAAGGATTAAATTTAGAATTCATACTTCAAAACTCAAAAAATTTCAAATAAGAAATTTACAGAAGAGGAGATCTGATTGCCAGTAAAGGTACTCAAACTAGGGGCTTTCAGGGTACCTGAGGCTCTTGACCTATGTAAAGAGGGTTGATTATTAAATAATCCATTGTTTTAATAATGGATTCTGCGTGGTGTGGTTGTTGTTAGGTGCTGTCAAGTCGGTTCCGACTCATAGCAACCCTGTATACACCAGAACGAAGCACTGCCCAGTCCTGCGCCATCCTCACAATCATTGTTATGCTTGAGCCCATCGTTGCAGCCACTGTGTCAATCCACCTCACTGAGTGTCTTGGCTAGTCAGAGCAATATATTTGTTTTAGCTCAGAGTACCAATTGATGATTTATGTCTCTGTTTATCCAAGGTTGATCAAGCATTTTACCTTACCACTAATGTAGGAAGCTCATGACCTCCTGGGGTTCACTATGTGTGCAAAGAAGTGAAAAAGAGACTAGGTTTCCCAAAATGGTTCCCTAAAGGCTGCCCTGAGAATGACCTGATGGGTCTACCCCATCCCTTCCATGACACCCCCATCTTCTTGTCCTCTCTTCCCAAAGGCATCAAGGTTTTTCAGGTCACCCACTCCAAGAGGGAGCAATGAGGGCCCATCCTAACCAAACCCATTGACTTAGGGTAGAATTTCCCCATAGGGTTTCTTAGGCTGTAATCCTTATGGGAACAGATTGCCAGGTATGTTCTCCCTCAGGGCTCCTGGGAGGGTCTCAGGAGAGAATGTGTGGGAAGATGTTGTATAGCTTAGAAACAGAGTGTCTGTAAACAACCTTATGCTGTCTCGGGTGGATGTGAACAGCACATCCCAATTACACGGAACTGGAGTGATGTTCTGTTAATTACCCTGTATATTTAGCTTAGTGAGTTTTTTTTTTTTTTAATCAACAATAGAGCCCCCACTCCTTGAAAAGAGATTAAGAATAGACATGGCTTTCTGTTATTGATTTGAGATCATAATTTTTATTGTTTTCCTTTACCTCCATTTGGTTTTTAGCTATCTTTATCTCAAAATCCTATAAAGTGAATGATGCAAAAATGTTGGGCAGGGGGTTGATCTTCTGGTGGAGATATTTAGACTTATTCTTATGAATGTACTGAATTTCATTCTGGCCAAACACAATTGAATCTCCTGCCTCCATTTTCAAAGAGCACTACTGACAAGCATGGGAATAGTAATATCTGTCTCATAGAGCAAGGATTACAGATAGAAATGTATGAAGGCTCTTAGCACAGAGTCTGCCTCATGGCTGACAAGGGCATAATAATTGGCAGCTGCTAATGTTATACCTCAGCATAAAGAAAACAAAAATCCTCAACTGGACCAATAAGCAACATCATGATAAACAGAGAAAAGATTGAAGTTGCCAAGGATTTCATTTTATTTGGATCTACCATCAACACCCATGAAAGCAGCAGTCAAGAAATCAAATGACATATTGCATTGGGCGAATCTGCTGCAAAAGACCTCTTTAAAATGTTAAAAAGCAAAGATGTCACTTTGAGGACTAAGGTGCACCTGAGCCAAGCCATGGTATTTTCATTCACCTCATATGCATACAACAATGAATAAGGAAGACAGAAGAAGCATTGATGCCTTTGGAAATTATGGTGTTGGTGAAGAATATTGAATATGCCATGGACTGCCAGAAGAACAAACAAATCTGTCTTGAAAGAAGTACAGCCGGAATGCTCCTTAGAAGCAAGAATGGCAAGACTTTGTCTCACATACTTTGACATGTTAAGAGGACGGACCAGTCCCTGGAAAAAAACATCATACTTGGTAAAGTAGAAGGTCAGCAAAAGAGAGGAAGACCCTCAACGAGATGGATTGACACAGTGGCTGCAACAATGGGCTCAAACATAGTAACAATTTTAAGATGGTGCAGGACCAGGCAGCATTTTGTTCTGTTGTACTTAGGGTCACTATGAGTTGGAACTGACTCAACAGCACCTAACAACAATGTCATCATGGACACTGTCCCAAGTCTAAGAAACTGGCTTAGTGAAGCTTTCAGCCAGGTGGAGAAACCAAACTCAACAACTCTACCACCCTTCAAGTGGGGTTGCCTGTGACAGCGGTCACTTCACCAAAGAAGGCCCAGTTTATATAGCAAAGAAAGAAGCCCTGGGTGGGTTTCCTGTGGACTCTGACTTCCTCTGTGGCTTCAAGGATGGTCACCCTGGGACAAATCCAGACAAGCTGAAATGCAGGGTCTGGGTTTCTGGAAGAGGACTCAGCCATCCCAAAATCTACCAGTGTAGAATATATACAGCATACAAAGGGTCCCAACTGTGACCTCTTATTCTCACAGAGAACTGTGGAGAGATACTATAGATAGTGTAAATATACCCGCCAGTCATGAGCACTTCCAGTTCTTTAGTTCAACTTGGGACTAGAGCGAATAACAGCACCTGACTTAGTTGTCGTTTTGTTGCTGTCAAGTCAGTTTTGACTCAGGGTGACACTATGTGTGCAAAGCAGAACTGCTCCATAGTGTTTTCAAGACTGTGGCCTTTCAGAAGCAGATCACCAGGCCTGTCTTCCAAGGCGCCTCTGGGTGAGTTGAACCACCCACACTTCAGCTAGTAGTCAAGTGCTTAACCATTTATGCCACCCAGGGACACTTGACTGAGAGTCAGCCTAATAGCCTCAGTTTTCCTCAGGGCTTCAAACCATTTGTTTCGGTTCAACTCCCTGCTGAGAATTTGCTTTTCCACCCCAGATATACTGAATCAGAATCTACATTTTAACAAGATTCCCAGGTGATTCTTATGATTCCCCTTGGCCACTAAATACTTGACAAGAATGTTTTAATACTTTTAATAGTCAGTGCAGGTTGAAGCATTGAACTGCTTAAACTTTTCAAAAAGAAGACAAAGTAGGTGTGTGTACAGATGAATATTTCTGTCAAGTTCATTTGGTCTTCAATTCATCTTCCTAAAAAGAATACGTGTCAAGTAAAAATGTTGTTAGTAAGATTATTTTAGAAGAAGAATGCTTAAAAGGATCTTGTTCAGCTGATGGAAATATCAGCTGCAGAATATCCTATCAAGGAAAAAAAAAACCTTAAACTAATATGTTAAATTTTTTATTCTGATTTTTTCACTATATATAAATGTGCTCATACTCTCCCCCACAGATATTTTGTTTATTTATTGGTACATTTTTAAAGGGATTTCAGACACCAACTTACTTCTCATGCTGTTTGCTTTCACGGAGTGGGAAATGAGAGACAAGGATTTGGTTGCCCTCAGAATGTTATAATAATGTCTGACAGTGCTTTTGTGGGGAAAATGGCAGTGTCATGGGGGGATGTAGGGTCATTAAGCAGGCATTTAGAGATCCCTGATGAAAACTGGCCTAGGGGATCCTCTTTCACTGATGCGAACACTGTTGGGGTGATGAGGAGGTAAGCCCAGAAATGTGGTTGGACTCCCAAGAAATGTCATCCATAGATAGCTAGCAGCTGCTCTGATCTCATTTCTCTAATTCTCTTTATTATTAGAATGTTCAAAATATTAACCTCACTCTGGATATTAAATTAGTTTGGACAAATCATAATTGGTGCCATTCCCTCTTAATACTACAATTCACAATCGCACATAAATGCAATCTGATTTATTTGCTTTAATTAATATTTGACTTATATAAAAAAGATAGGAGAGATTTTTCAAGAGTGTCTTTCTGCTGTGTTTTAGTGCCTAAAAGGAAGAACTAAGGTAATTCTTTCTTATGTTAAAATAAATTAGGTTTTAAGAATCTTAACACATACATGTTAATTCAGGCTCATTCACTGCCCCTAATCCCACACATTCAAACTCTGCAGTTTGATGGCTCTTGCAGAGAATATTTTACATGAATTATCCCCTCTGTTTATAACATGAAATGCTCATTTCCCACAAACAGGGCAGGACCCCGGCACAATTGTAAGTCAAAATTTATCTTTGATGTTCTTCCATGTTCCCTTCTTTGACCTCATTAATGCCTCCCAGCACCCTACCCCTACCCCAGATCCTCACACCTTCCCCAGCCCTCCCTCTACCCCACACTGGACCAAGTCTAAACCAGCCCTGCACTCCCTGCAAGGCTCCAGGCCCAGACTTGTCCTGAGTCCTTCAAAATTTACTAATCCTGAGTCAGGCAGATCATTAGAGTCATTTGTGTGAATTAATTCATAGTAAAATGTTACCTGACTGATAATAACTTGTTACCTTCTTCCCAGATGATAAAGCTGCATCTTAACCAAGACCTTCAAAGCCTTTAGCATATTTAATGGTGTTAGAAATGTCAGCTGCTAGTAACAAATAAAACAGATTTTTCAAACCTCACGAATCCTTTCAAATTCTTTAAATTACAGTATAGAGGCAGGAGGAATCCCAGTTTAGGGCAGCTACTGAGTCAGTCTTTATTTCAAATATTTGTTGATCAAACACTGCTCCAAATACTACGGTAAGACAGATGAAGACACTCCCTATAAAACTTTTCTCCCCACTCTCCTTGAATTCATTTGTTTTCACTCCTCTCTCCCCTACCAGACAGTGAGCTCCACCTGGTAGGTCTTCTTTATACTGGGAATCCCAAAGGCTTGCACACAGTATAAACTGAATACAAAACAGATGATTCAATGAAGAATCCCATTGAGTAAAATAATATTTGGGGAATACTGAGCTAAAAAGAGCTTTCTTAGATAAACCATAGAATTGGACAAAATATTTGCAAATTGTATATCTGGTAAGGGACTTATATCCAGAATATATTTTTAAAAACTTAAAACTCAACCATAAAGAGACAAATAACCCACTTAAAAAATGAAGACAGGGTTTGAATAGACATTTCTCCAAAGATAAACCAATAGTCAACAGCATATGAAAGCATGCTCAGAATCATTACTTCTTATAGTGTGCCTTGGAGTCGATTCTGACTCATAGCGATCCTATAGGACAAAGTAGAACTGCCCCATAGGGTTTCCTAGGCTGTAATCTTTACTGAAGGAGCCCTGGTGGCACAGTTGTTATCCATCTGGCTGGTAACCAAAAAGTTTTGGTCTGAACCCACCAGCTGCTCTGCAGGAGAAAGATGTGGCAGTCTGATTCCATAAAGATCACAGCCTTGGAAACTCTATAATAAAAGAGGCTGTTAGTAACAAATTTGGTGAGGATATGGAGAAATTGGAACCCCCACACACAGCCAGTGAGAATGTCGGACTCATAGTGACCCTATAGAACAGAGTAGAATTGCCCCATAGGGTTTCCAAGGCTGTATTCTTTACAGAAGCAGACTGCCACATCTTTCTCCCGAAGAACGGCTGGTGGGTTGGAACCATCAACCTTTCAGTTAGCAGCCAAGCACAATTCCACTCCTAGGTATATACTCAGGAGAATTAAAAGCACATATCTACATGAAAACTTGTACATGAATATTCATAGCAGTATTATAGTAGTCAAAAAGAAGAAATACCCAAAAATCTATCAAGTACTGAATGGATAAACAAAAGTGGTATATCCATACAGTGGAACATTAGTTAGCAATAAAAAGGAATAAAAAGTACTAATTTGTGCTACAACATGGATGAGCCTTGAAAACATCATGCTGACTGAAAGCAGCCAGACATAAAAGGCTACCTGTTGTATGATTTCAATTACATGATATGTCCAGAATAGGGAATCCACAGAGACGGAGAGTAGATTAGTAGTTGTCAGGGACTTGGGGGAGGTGGGAACAGAGACTGACTGCTGGTGGGTACAGGGTTTCTTTTGGTGGTGAAAATCTTCTAAAATGAGATAGTGGTGATGTCTGCACAACTCTGTGAATATACTAAAGACCACTGAATTGTATACTTTAAAAGGGTGAATTTTATGGTATATGAATTGTATCCAATAAAGCTGTTATAACAAATTTTTAAAAAGAGGTTTCTTCCCCATGGGATTTCTCAGTAGGTAGCAAATCCTCACGATAAGGGCATGGCTTATGTGGTATTTAGGGTGACAAACTGTCATAGTTCGCCTGGGACTTAGGGGTTTCTGGAACATGAAACTTTCAGTGCTAAAACAGGAAAACCATGCAATATTTGGGATGTATCTATACTAAAAAATTGTTCAGTGTTTATGTGAAATTCAAATTTAACTAGGCATCTTTTTTTTTCTTTTTTTTTTTTTTGCTAAATGTGGCTATCCTAGTTTTACAAGATGATTCAATTCCTTGGGTCAAATTGATCAGGAAGCAGAGAACTGGAAGTAAGATAAAAAGCAAACAGGGACCAAAGGAGCTGTTTTGTTTGTTTGTTTTGTTTTGTTTTTTTAAATGTTTTATTGTGTTTTTGGTGAAAGTTTACACAGGGAATTAGGTTCTCATTTAACAATTTCTATACATATTGCTCAGTGACATTAGTTACATTCATCACAATATATCAGCATTCTCATTATTTCTATTTTGGTTGTTCTGTTTCCTTTAATCTAGCCTCCCTATCCCCCCCACCCCAGCCTTTTCATCTTTGGTCTAGGGTAAATGTTAGCCATGTGGTTTCATTTAGATGATTATTTTGAGTAGCACAGTACTTATGGGTGATATTATTTATTTTATGGGCCAATCTGCCATTTGGCTGAAAGATGACCTCTAGGCGTGGTTTGAGTTCCAAGTTTAATGAGTATCTGAGGGCGATAGTCTCGGGGGTTCATAGTCTCTACTGGCACAGTAAGTCTAGCCTTTTTTTAGGAATTTTAGTTTTGTTCTACATTTTTTCCCGTTCTATCCAGGACCATCTATTGGATCCCTGGTCAGGAGCGGTCAGTAGTGGGTGGCCAGAGGAGTTTGAAGTTAAAGAAAAGAGCCCCCAAAGCATTTTCTAACCTTGACCCAAGGATATGACCAAATACTTTTGCCAAGACTTTTTCTTCCAACATTCTGACTATAAGTTCTCTCAGCCCTGAGGGCTAGCAACAAGTTCATATCAGAGGAGTCTTTAAAAAATTGATATTAATAAATACATAAAATTATGTATTTCATATAGGTATTTCATCTTGGATGAAGCTTAAATTAAGCTTCCTCCCGGCAACTGAGCACACGATGGATTGTATTATAAGTAAGTCTATTTTTAGCCCACTGGTCAGAGAGGCTATTAAAAATAGAAGTGGGCCTAGTGGAGTACAGAAGCGGGGGCTTTTCCTTACTGTATAATGAAAACAAAGCCAGTTCTCTGAGCCCAGATGGTTGGAGGGAAGGTGTGTGAAACTGTGATCAGGTTACAAGGCTGTGACTTATAATTTGGAAATGAGCATGTAATGTGTCACTGAGGCAGAGAGAGGGACATAGCTCTAACCCGAGTTTCCTGGAATGACCCACACACTGAGAGTAAAGAGTTTGCATGTTTGGTCAGATAGAAGCATGGTATTTTAAGAACCTTTAATATTTCCCTCCTTGGACATGTGCTTTCAATTCTCTCTGGTATATACCTAGCAGTGGAATTGCTGGGTCATATGTAACAATGTTTAACCTTTTTAGGAACTGCCAGTCTGTGTTCCAAGGGGTGCACCAATTTACATTCCCACCAGCAGTGTGTGGGGGTTCCAATTTCTCCACATCCTCACCAAATTTGTCAGTGTCTTTTTTATTATAGTACCTTGTTGTTGTTAGGTGCCATCAAGTCCATTTTCAATTCACAGCAACTCCATGTGACAGAGTAGAACTGCCCCATAGGGTTTTCTTGGCTGTAATCTTCACAGAAGCAGATCGCCAGGTCTTTCTCCCGAGAAGCCACTGAGTGGGTTCAAACGGCCAACCATTCTGTTAACAACCTAGGTGAGATGGTATCTCACTTCTGGTTTTGGTATATATTTCCCTAATGAGTAATGATGTTGAGCGTTGTCTTAGTCATCTAGTGCTGCTATAACAGAAATACCACAAGTGGACGGTTTTAACGAAGAGAAGTTTACTTCCTCACAGTCAAAGTAGGCTAAAAGTCCAAATTCAGGACATCAGCTCCAGGGGAAGGGTTTTTCTCTATCAGCCTTCTTCTCATCAGTGTTCCCCCGGACTAGGAGCTTGTCTGCCCAGGGACCCCGGGTCCAAAGGACATGCTCTGCTCCTGGTACTGCTTTCTTGATGGTATGAGGTCCCCCATCTCACTGCTTGCTTCTCTTTCCTTTTATCTCTTGAGAGATAAAAGGTGGTGCAGACCACACCCCAGGGAAACTACATTAGATCAGGGATGTGACCTGGGTAAAGGTGGTGTTACAATCCCACCCTAATCCTCTTTAACATAAAATTACAATCACAAAATGGAGGCCAACCACACAATTCTGGGAATCATGGCCCAGCCAAATTGATACACACATTTTTGGGGGGACATAATTCAAACCATGACAAGCATGCTTTCATGTGCTATTGGCCATTTCTTTATCTTCTTTGGAGAAATGCCTATTCAAATCCTTTATTCATTTTTTGATTGGGTTATTAGTCTTTTTATTTGTTGAGTTTTAAGGGTTTTTCATTGATTATTCATTCCATGACATCTCAGGACACCAGGTTAGCGGCCACCAGGGGGCACCAAACAGCCCATTCCCAGAGGAGAATGCGAACCTCAGTCATTCAAATTCACTCCTGACCCAAAGTCCATTAATTGGGGAAAAGACAGTCTTCTTTAACAAATGGTGCTGGCATAATTGGCTATCTATAAGCAAAAAACTGAAACAAGACCCGTACCTCACACCATGTAAAAAAACTAACTCAAAATGGATCAAAGACTTAAATATAAAATCGAAAACGATAAACACCATGGAAGAAAAAATACGGACAAGGCTAGGAGCCCTAATACATGGCATAAACACAATACGAACTATAAGTAACAATGCACAAGCACCAGAAGAGAGACTCGATAAATGGGAGCTCCTAAAAATCAACACTTATGCTCATCAAAAGACTTCACCAAAAGAGTAAAAAGACAACCTACAGACTGGGAAAAAATTGTTGGCTACGACAAATCCAATCAGCATTTAATCTCTAAAATCTACAAGATACTACAAAACCTCAACAGCAAAAAGACAAATAACCCAATTAAAAAATGGGTACAAGATATGAACAGGCACTTCACCAAGAAGATATTCAGGCAGCTAACAGACACATGAAGAAATGCCCATGATCATTAGCCATCAGAGAAATGCAGATCAAAAATACAATGAGATATCATCTCACCCCAACAAGGCTAGCATTAATCCAAAAAACACAAAATAACAAATGCTGGAGAGGTTGTGGAGAGACTGGAACGCTTATACCCTGTTGGTGGGAATGTAAAATGGTACAACCACTTTGGAAATTGATTTGGCGCTTCCTTAAAAAGCTAGAAATAGACGTACCATACGATCCAGCTATCCCACTCCTAGGAATATATCCTAGAGAAACAAGAGCAGTCACACAAATAGACATATGCACACCCATGTTCATCGCAGCACTGTTCACAATAGCAAAAAGATGGAAGCAACCTAAGTACCCATCAATGGACGAATGGATAAACAAACTATGGTATATCCACACAATGGAATATTACGCAATGATAAAGAACAATGATGAAGCTGTGAAACATCATATAACTTGGTGGAAGCTGGAACTTATTATGC
>NW_004444032.1:10508024-10515774 GCF_000243295.1 Trichechus manatus latirostris | reverse complement strand
CTGTAAACCTTCATCTAAAGTGAGAATAGCAGCATAACTGGAAGAACGTAATCAACGTCACTAAATTGTACATGTAGAAGTTTTTGAAATGGTGTATCTTTGGCTATGTATATTTTCACCAAAGGAGAAAGAAAAAAGGTCCTCCAAGGCCAAAAAGGGAGTGTGTTGACGTGTCGTGGGGTTGTTAACCAATGTCATAAAACAATATGTGTACTGACTGTTTAATGAGAATATATTTGTTCTGTAAACCTTCACCTGAAGTACAATAAAAAAATAAAATAAAATAAAAATCATCTCAAAATGTATCCAAATATAACCTGAAAATATTGAGGCAGATAAAGTAAAAGCATATGTGGAAAGAAAAAAAAAGGGCTACTGTGAGCTAGGCTGCTAACCAAATGGTCGGCAGTTCAAATCCACCAGCCACTCCTTAGAAACCCTATGGCGCAGTTCTACTTTGTCCTATAGGGTCACTATGAGTTGAAATCAACTCAATGGCAATGGGTTTGGTTTAGTTTCTCAGAGGGAGGAGGTAAGAATTAAATGGATAATGCCTGGAAAGTGCTTAGCACTGTGCCTGGTTCATAATAAGTACTCAGTTCCTCAGTACGCCCCAGAAATCGCAGGGTGAGTTCACATGCTATCTTCACAGAGATGGCATTAGCTTCCGTTCCCTTCTATTCTGGGCTGTCTTCCTCCTTCCTCTCTCCTTCTTCATGAACACTCTAAGACCTACTTCTTCTCTGGCAGGTTAAAAGTCTTCATTTTGGCAGCTTGTCAAGCATGTCCTCCATTGAAATAACCTATGACCCCCAAAGTTTTGTTCAATCCTCTCTATCCCAGTATTCCCCAACGTGGTTCACGAGCCACCTGTATCAGAATCATCTGGACCTACCAGGATGGAATTTCTGGGGATGGGGCCTTGGAATCTGCATTTTAATGAGTTTACTGCATATCCCAAGTGAATATTAGACATGGTAAAGCTTGAGAATATCTGACATATTTCTAGTGAAATTTTAAAAAGAGAATATAGTGCAGCCTCATCTCAACCAGCTGTTAGTGAAATTAGCTGATTATGTGATTAAAGTAATTCATTCACACTGAACTGTGAAGAACAAATAAACTCCCTTTTCAGGAGAATTTGCATTCTGACATTTTGCAAACCTTAATGAATTTCCAATTGCTGAAATGTGTGGAATGGATATTTAAAGCCAAATGACCTTCCCTGCAGACCCCCACCCCCACCCTCTCTCTGGAGAAGCCTTTATATGCACATCAAAAGGAAAGGATCTATAATGTAGCTGCCCTTCCTTCTGTCTAAACCCACCTGAAATCCAGCCCCAAGGATGCTGACTGGTATTAAGAAGGAAAAAGAGGAGGAGGAAGGAGAAATGGGAAAATGAGGAAAGGGTAGAAGAGGATGTAGAAGAGGGGTGGGGCAGGGAGAAGGGAAGAGGCAGGATAACCCTCTCAAGCGTTCCCACATCCACAACATTCAGTGCTGCAGGCTTTTTATGTAAGTACAGAATGTTGTTATTGTTAGGTCTAGCTGATTTCAACTCCTAGCAACCCCATGTGACAGAGTAGATCTGCCCCATAGGGTTTCCTAGGCTGTGATCTTCATGGAAGCAGATCACCAGATCTTTCTCCCACGGAGCCACTGGGTAGGTTCGAACCACCAACCTTTCAGTTAGCAGCCAAGCGCTTAACCACTGCACGACCAGTGCAGAATGGACTGATGAGAAAAGAACCCAGCGGTTGTCCTTTCACTCTATTCCAGAGAAGATTACAATGGAGACTTCTATTTTATTTGCAGTTTAGTTTAATTTTGTTAATATGAAGCTGCCCTGTTGATGGCAGAGGGGTAATAGCCTCTTGTTCCTCTTTGCTACACCCAGACCATTTCTCCTCCCTCTTAAGGTGGACATGGCATGGCGTCCAGTCCTTGAGCTTCCTTGCGTCTCTAGCTGTAGCCGCTAAATGAATTATTCCAATCTTGTGGTTTTAAATACCATCTGTACGACTGATGACTCCCAAATATGTATCTCCAGTCCCAACCTCTCTCTTGAATTCAAGATCCTTATGTCTAACTGCCCATTCTGTATCTCCACCTAGATGTCTCATAGGCAGCTCAAACTTTAACATGATCAAAAGCAAACTTCTGATTTTTCTCCAAATGCCTGTTTCTCCCACAGTGTTCCCCATTCCAGTAAATAGCATCCCACTCACCTAAAAATTTGGAATAATCCATGAGTTCTCAATCTCTCTTTCTCTCTCTCTCTCTCTCTCTCTGTCTCTCTCTCTCTCACATGCGCACACACCCGCACACACATACTCCTCATCTAACCTATCAGTAAATCATGCTGGCTCTGTCTTAACAGTGACAGATCTCGTCTTGGAACTGACCTGATTTCACTACCTCCACCACTACTAGCCTGGTCCAAGCCAGCATCATCTCTCACCAGACCACCTCATTGCCTCCTAACTGTTCTCCCTGCTTCCGCTTTTAGCCCCATAGTCTGGTTGCCGCATACAGCCACAGGGAACTTTCTACAACATAAATCTCATCACCTCCCTCCCCTTTCCCTACCCTCCATCACATTAAGAATAAAATTAAAATACCTTACCGTGGCCCAAGAGTCCTAAAGGACTTGGCCCATCCACATTATTGATCCATATCCTATCCAGCTACCCTGGCTTCCTTGCTGTTCCTCCTGCCTTTGCCTTTGCTGATGCCTCCACCTGGAATTGTCTTCCCCCAGATATCTTCCTCCCTTACTGCATTCCAAGAAATCTTCCCAGACCACCTGTGATCATTAAGGTTTTGTGCAACATGGCTGGGCCATGATTCTCAGTGGTTTGCCGATTATGATGTAGTTTGGTAGTAGTATGATGATGTGATCACTTCCATGATGAGATTTGATATAATGTGATCACCTCCTTGATGGGATCTGCTGTGAGTAGCCAGTCAGTTGAAAGAGAGTTTCCTTGGGGGTGTGGACTGCATTGAATATAAGTGGACTTTCTGGCAAGGCTCGCAGGCTTTTGCTTACTCTGGATCCTGTAGCTGGCTCTTGTTTGTCTGACCTCTGGTTCTTGAGACTTGAGCTAGCAGCTTCCCTGTTATATTACCTGTTGATCTTGGGATTCATAGATCTTGGAAACCTGTGAGTAAGAGCCTTGCTGTTTGACCTGTCAATCTTGGGTTCGCCAGCCCCTGCAGCTACATGAATTAGGAGAAGCCTCTCTGCTGACCCATGGACTTGGGATGTTCCAGCCTCTACAACCGTGTAAGCCATTTCCTCGATATAAATCTCTATGAGTCGGAATCGAGTCTATGGCAACGGGTTTGGTGTATATATATTTTTTTTTTTTTTTTTTTTTTTTTGCTTCTCTAGAGAACCTAGCCTAAGACACCACCCTCTCCAAAATAGCACCTCATCACTCTCCTCTCACCCTGATTTATTCTTCATAGCACTTAAAACTACCCAGCATATTACAGTTTATGTTTATTTGTTTGTTGTCTGTCTCCCCGTTATGATGTAAGCTTTATGAGAGCTGGAGCTTACTCTCTTTTGTCCACCACTGATTCCTCAGTGCCTAGAACAGTGCCTGACACATCATATATGCTCAATAAATACTTGTTGAATGAATGAGTGAAGCAAAACTAAGAAAAAGAATGAGTGTAAGTAAGGATGGCTACTGACTGGTGGTTTTAAGGTTACATGTAAGGTCTGATTTATTAAGCTACTGACGCCAGTACTTTCTTCTGCCTTGTATTGTTTCATGGTAGCTGCTCAAAGATAAGGCATGTCCCTATTTCATTCCAATAAATGGTCATTTCAGTTCTGGACCTCCTCTTTGCACACATAGAAAACCTCTTCTTTATTTCACGTTCTAAGCCCTCAAAAATTATGCATTCAAAATTACCAAATCACAAACTCAGCTTTTACCCATTGACTGTACATAAAACAGAGCTAATGAGATTAGGCAATGGGAAGCTTTTCTGTTGCAAAATTACATTAATGGCATTCTCCCAGGAACTAAGCTGCTCCCTCTCTGAAAGTTAAGCACATTCCAGAAATGATATTAAAACTCTTTCAGGCCTCCCTGGGTCTTTGAGGTCAAGGGAAGGGAAGGGAAGTCTGATGTAGTTTCACAAAGGAGCTCATTTACTTTCAACATTTAACTGTGGATTTAGGAGAATCTTTTTGGTGACTTTCTTCCTGTGTCTTAAAGTAAAGAAATCTATAGTATTTTCTCTTTTCATGCCAACCTTGTTATGCTGTCAGCAATTTCCTCATAAGTGGTACCCACAACAATGGGCACTGACTTCCATCAGTGGTGCACTGGAATTAAAGGAACCCTGGTGACACAACAGTTAAGCACTCAGCTGCTAACCAAAAGGTTGGCAGTTCGAACCTACCCAGTAGCTCCATAGGAGAAAGACCTGGCGTCTGCTTCCATAAAGATTACAGCCTAGAAAACCCTATGGGGCGGTTCTATTCTGTCATATGTGGTCGCTATGAGTCAAAATCGACTCTACAGCACCTAACAACAACAACATTGGAATTAGCTCCATAGAGCATGTTGTTGTTAGTTGCCTTTGAGTCAGTTCTGACTCATGGAGCAACATTATATATAACAGAATGGAACATAGCCTAATCCTTTCCATCTTCATGATCACTGGTATATTTGAGTCTATTGTTGTGGCTATTGTGCCAGTCCGTCTTATTGGGGGTTTTCCTCATTTTCACTGGCCCTCTACTTTGGGTCAAACATGGTATCCTTTTCTAGTGATTGGTCTTTCCTGATGACATGTCCAAAGTAAGCAAAAATGTTTTCTTTATAGGAAATAAATGAAGTAAAGGGAAGGTGACCATCTAACTTATTATATAAGAATACTGTCTTGCTTTGTAAGGTGGTTAAAATAGTGTGTCAACTTGGCTGGACGATGATTTTCTGTGGTTTGGCAGTTATGTAATGACATAGTTTGGCAGTTATATAATGATGTATTTTGGCTGTTATGTAATGATGTAGTCATCCTCCATGATGTGATTTGATGTGATCAGCCAATCAGTTGTAAGGGGAGTTTCCTTGGAGGTATGGCCTGCATCCAATCCATATATGGACGTTCTGGCAAAGCTCATTTTCTTGCTATGGATCCTACATCTGGCTCATCATCATATGACTTCTGGTTCTTGGGACTTAAGCTAGCAGCCTGCCATGTTGCCTGCCAATCTTGGGATTCATCAGTCTCTGCAGCCTGTGAGCCAGCAGCCTGCCATTCTACCTGCCATACTTGGATTCATCAGCCTCTGCAGTCCTTGAGCCAGTGGCCTGCCATCTGACCTGCCAATCTTGGGTTCGTCAGCCCCTGTGGCTACATGAGTCAAGCAAAGCCTCCAGCCTGACACCTGACCCCCACAAACTTGGGATTTGGCAGCCTCTACAACCACATGAGCCATTTCCTTGAGATAAATATATACATATATATGTGTGTGTGTGTGTATGTATATATATATATTTATTAACATGTATATATATACTTCACTGGTTTTGCTTCTCTAGAGAACCCAGCCTAAGACAGGTATTGTTTGGTCAGAAAAAGATCCCAGGAAACACTGGTAGTGGATAAGAAAATGAAATGGGAAAGGGAGGGCAGGCAATAAAGGATGTGTTATCCAGCAAGTCACCACTGTGGGTAACTGGAGCTTAATCCCACTGGGGAACTCTGGGAGCCCAGGACAAGGGAGGTGCAGTATTTGTACGCCAATTCTCATCAGTCAGTGGCTGAAGACTGCAGGGTGTTAGAGGCTGTTGATTCCCTGGCACTTTCATGGTAACCAGAGCAAGTACTGTGGCAAAGAGATACAGGGGTTGGAAGTTGGACATTGGCCCAGTGGGCACTGAAGTGGGAAAACCCAGGGGAAAGTGGCAGAAAACCGACAGCTTCTGCTACTAGTATTGACTTTTCCAAAAGGCATCTCCTAAAATTGGAAAATCATTTTGTGTATGAACAGAGCTTAACAGGAGAACTCTGGAAAGCTTTCAATGACAACTAAAATTTTGGAGATAAATTTGGAAACAGTCCATCTTTGTTCAGGTTGAGCAGACTGGTCTATTAGTGGTGCTTTCTGGGTTGGGTTTGGGTTTTGTTTGTGCCAACTCTCAACAGCTAAATAGTCAGAACAAGTTACAAAGAAAAGCAGATCTGGTATACCTGACTGGAGAAAGCAGCCCTAAGCCTTTCCTTCTGGAAGCTAACACTTCCTCTGGGGTAGCCATCAGAAGGACAGCCACCTGCTGATCCTCCTTCATAGAGCCTCTATGACCACTCTTACCAAGATCTGGAGCCTCAGTTCTACACACACGCACACACACACGCTCACTTTCAGGCCATGACAAAGCATTGGTTAATTTTTTTTTCTTTCATGTTCAAGCATATTTTAAAACACTTCACTCCTTGAAACAGTCAACAGTGTAATTATATAAAAATGTATGATAGAGAAGTACATATGTATATTACATACGTACATTCCACAGCAAACAAACTTTGAGGGCATACTGTGTGCCAGGAGCTCTGCTAGGTCATTGAGAATGCAGAGAGGAGATGCCTGGTTCTTGTCCTCATGGCACCAGAATGTTGGTAAGGAAGAGACCCTTGTAAATAGATATATCACAGTACAATGGAGTCACTGTCATATGTATGAACAATGCATGAGCAATCATATATAGGCATGTAGAAGATAAAGGTTAAGAAAGCATTCTCAAAGAATATAATATTTAAGATGAGTCTTAATTTTCCAAGAGAAGGAAGACAGGATGCCCCTCTCTAAATTGTTTTCATGGATTTATCTGCTGAAAATCCCCCTATTGACTTTTGAAAAGTCAAATTTATGTCAGAGGTGACAAGCTGGAAGAAAAAGGAGAAGGCACATGATAGCTTCACCTCAAATAGAGGTGTCTTAGGCTGAGTTCTCTAGAGAAGCAAAACCAGTAAAGTGTATAAATGTATATAGAGAGATCGATCTATGCCAAGGAAATGGCTCACACGGTTGTAGAGGCTGTAACGTCCCAAGTCTGTGGGTCAGGATATTGGCTTCTCCTGATTCACATAGCCACAAAGGCTGGCAAACCCAGGATCGGCAGGTTGGAGATCAGGGCTGTTGTTCACAGGCTGTGAAGATTGACAAATCCGAAGATCGGCAGGCAAGACAGCAGGTAAGCTGCTAGCTCAGGTCCCAAGAAGGGGAGGTCAGATGAACAGGAGCCAGCTGAAGGATTCAGAACAAGCAAAAGCCCCCGAGCCCTGCCAGAACATCTGCCAACACTCGATGCAGGCCACACACCCAAGGAAACTCCCCTTCAAACGATTCATTACTCAGCAGTTCCCATAATGGAGGTGATCATATATCAAATCTCAACAGGGAAGTGATCACATCACACAACTGCCAAAACACTGAGAATCATATCCCAGCCAAGTTGACACATAATCTTAACCATTACAGGAGGCAAGTTGAGACTCTAACTAATGTTAATGGAACAAGAGAAAAACTCATAAAGGCAATCAACTCAAAATTGGAGAGAAAGAAGGTGAGGCGTAATGGAGGTAAATCTCACTTTTATAAAGGAGACTCAAAAGATAGTGTCTAAACTAGAAGGCAGAAGGGGACAGGAAAGCTGGTGATAGGGAACCCAAGGTTGAGTAAGGACAGTGTTGACATGTAGTGGGGTTGTTAACCATTGT
>NW_004444032.1:10495122-10506218 GCF_000243295.1 Trichechus manatus latirostris | reverse complement strand
GGAATCAGGGGTGGAAAGGAGGAGTGTGCTGTCACAGTATGGGGAGAGCAATTAGGGTCACATAACAATGTATGTATAAATTTTTGTATGGGAGACTAACTTGAAATGTAAACTTCATTTAAACTACAACAATAAAAAAATTTTAAAAAAAGACAGACTTATCTTGGAGAGTAATATCAAAGTAGAACACTCAAGAAAACAACAGTCAGATCTCTTTTGCATTTGCTCTTTGTTAGATGCCACTAATGGTTAAACACTCAGCTACTAACTGGAAGGTAGGCAATTCTAGTCCACCCAGAGATGACTGAGAAGAAAAGCCTAGTGATCAACTTCCAGAAGACCACAGCCATTGAAAACCCTATGAAGCTCAGTTCTGCTCTGACATGTATGGGGTCGCCATAAGTTGGAATCAACTCCAAGGCAACTGGTTTTTTCTTTGTTGTCCTTACAGGAGCATGGATACAAAAAAACCAAACTAGTTGCCATCAAGTTGATTCCAACTCATGACCACCCCTTTATGGCAGAATAGAACTACACTCCATAGGTCATGTCTGTGCACTTTTGCCAGGCCTTTCTTCTGAGGCACCTTTGGGTGGGTTCAAACTGCCAACCTTTCAGTTAATAGCCAAGCACTTAACTGTTTGTGTCACCCAGGGACTCCATAGTATGGCTACTACTCAGAGTCATAATCATTGAATTTGTTTTCTCATTGGTAAAATGGAGTTAATGATATTACTTGCCACTTAGGGGCATTTGTGGGGCTTGAACAACATAACATATGTAACCACTTAGCACAATGCCTGGCATACAATTAGTATTCAGCAAAGGTAGCTACTATCATTGTAGAGAAACCTTAAAATCCCAGCCAAAGATCACACAGGAAACAAGAATTACAGCCAATTTATAAGCTTTTTGGTAAAATGCCCTGTTTTTAGTGAGATATCCTTCCTGGGGACATGATTCGACTCAGGGTATGACCACATCCATAAAACAAAAAACAATCATCTCCTTGGTTTTAACCTGTGAAGGCTGCTGTTGGCACCTTCGCTTGCCTTCCAGCCAAAGGCTTACGCCAAATGGAGTTGTATTTCCAGCACTTGGATGTCTTCCTTCATGCCTATAAAGCCCTCAAGAGTTATTTTGAACTGCTGAAGTCCCACAACTCAAAGAATGTAATCAATGTCACTGAATCATACATGTAGAAACTGTTGAAATGGTATATGTTTTGCTGTGTATATTCTCAACAACAACATCAAAATAAAATTAATAAAAGAAAAACAAATACAACCAGAATGCTCCCCAGAAGCAAGGATAGTGACACTTTGTCTCGCTTACTTTGGATGCATCATCAGGAGAGATCAACCCATTGAAAGGACATGATTGGTAAAGTAGAAGGTTAGCGAAAAAGAGGGAGACCCTCAATGAGATGGATGACACAATAGCCGCAATAATGGGCTCAAACATACCAACAACAATGAAGATGGCTTAGGACCAGGAAACGTTTCTTTCTGTTGTACATTAGGTCACTGTGAGTCAGAGTTGACGTGATGGCAACTAACCACAACAACAGAGAGCATGGGACACACATGGCAAAATGTCAACTGGTGAATCTAGGTGAAGGGCAACAGGTATTTGTTGTACTAGTCTTAACTTTTTTGTAGGCTTAAAATTTTTCAAAATAAAAAGTTGGGAAAATTTTGGAGCCCACGTTTAAAATAAAAACTGCTTAAATTCAAATACCACCACATGTCTGTCAGTTTATCGTACTGTGGTAGCTTGCCTATTGCTGTGATACTGGAAGCTTTTCCACTGGTATTTCAAATACCAGCAGGGTAACCCTGGGTGAACAAGGTTTCAGCAAAGCTTCCAGACTAAGACAGACTAGGAAGAGGGACCTGGCAGTCTACTTCTGAAAAAAATTGGCCAGTGAAAACCTTATGAATAGCAGTAGAATGTTGTCTGATGTCGTGCCAGAAGACGAGCCCCTCAGATTGGAAGACACTCAAAATACAACTGGGGAAGAACAGCCTCCTCAAAGTAGAGTTGACCTTAATGATATGGATAGAGTCAAGTTTTCGGGACTTTCATCTGCTGATGTGGCATGACTCAAAATGAGAAGAAACAGCTGCAAATATCCACTAATAATGGGAACATGGAATGTACGAAGTGTCAGTATAGGAGAACTGGAAGTAGTGAAAAATTAAATGGAACTCATAAACATCAATATCCTAGGCATTAATGAGCTGAAATGGACTGGTATTGGCTATTTTGAATCAATCATATGATCTACTATGCCAGGAATGACAAATTGAAGAGGAATGGAATCACATTCATTGTCAAAAAGAACATTTCAAGATCTAAAGTACAACGCTGTCAGTAATAGGATAATATTCATACACCTACAAGGAAGATCAGTTAATGTGACATTAGTCAAATTTACGTACCAACCACTAAGGCCAAAGATGAAGAAATTGAAGATTTTTACCACCTTCTGTAGTCTGAAATTGATCAAACATACAATCAGGAGGTATTGATAATTACTGGTGATTGGAATGTGAATGTTAGAAACAAACAAGAGAGATTGGTAGTTGGAAAATATGGCTTTGGTAATAGAAACGATGCCCAAGATCACATGATAGAATTTTGCAAGACCAATGACTTCTTCATAGCAAATACCTTTCTTCACCAACATTAACAACAACTATATATGTGAACCTTACCAGATGGAATACACGGGAATCAAATCAACTACATCTGTGGAAAGAAATGATGGAAAAGCTCAGTATCAACAGTCAGAACAAAGGCAGAGGCCAACTGTGGAACAGACCATCAATTGCTAACACGCAAGTTCAAGTTGAAGTTGAAGAAAATTAGAACAAGTCCATGAGAGCCAAAGTATGACCTTGAGTATATCCCACTTGAATTTAGAGACCATCTCAAGAATAGATTTGACTCATTGAACACTAATGACCAAAGAGCAAAGGAATTGTGGAATGACATCAAGGACTTCATACTTGAAGAAAGCGAGAGGTCATTAAAAAGACAGGAAAGAAAGAAAAGACCAAAATGGATATCAGAAGAGACTCTGAAACTTGCTTTTGAACATAGAGTAGCTAAAGCAAACAGAAGAAATGATGAAGTAAAAGAGCTGAACAGAAGATTTCAAAGGGCTCCTCAAGAAGACAAAGTAAAGTATTATAATAAAATCTGCAAAGAGCTGGAGATAGAAAACCAAAAGGGGAGAACACGCTTGGCATTTCTCAAGCTGAAAGAACTGAAGAAAAAGTTCAAGCCTCAAGTTGAAATATTGAAGGATTCTGTGGGGAAAATATTAAACAACTCAGGAAACATCAAAAGATGGAAGGAATGCACAGAGTCACTATACCAAAAAGAATTGATCGACGTTCAACCACAGGAGGTAGCATATGATCAAGAACCGATGGTACTGAAAGAAGAGGTCCAAGCTGTGCTGAAGGCACTGGCAAGAAACAAGGCTTCAGGAATTGACGGAATACCAATTGAGACGTTTCAACAAACATATGCAGTGCTGGAAGCACTCACTGGTCTACACCAAGAACTTTGGAAAACAGCTATCTGGCCCACCCTCTGGAAGAAATCCATATTTGTATCCATTACAAAGAAAGGTGATCCAACAAAATGCAGAAATTATTGAACAATATCATTAATATCACACACAAGTCAAATTTTGCTGAAAATCATTCAAAAGCAATTGCAGCAGTGCATCAGCAGGGAACTGCCAGAAATTAAAGCCCGATTCAGAAGAGGACGTGGAACAAGGGGTATCACTGCTGATGTCAGATCGATCTTGGCTGAAAGCAGAGAATACCAGAAAGAAAGATTGAAGGTGTCAAGGATTTCATTTTACTTGGATCCACAATCAATGCCCATGGAAACAGCAGTCAAGAAATCAAAGAACGCATTGCATTAGGCAAATCTGCCGCAAAAGACCTCTTTGAAGTGTTAAAAAGTAAAGATGTCACTTTAAGGATGAAGGTGCGCCTGACCCAAGCCATGGTGTTTTCAATCGCCTAATATGCATGCGAAAGCTGGCCAATGAATGAGGAAAACCTAAGAATTGATGCCTTTGAATTGTGGTGTTGGTGAAGAATACTGAATATACCATGAATTCCAGTAGAACAAACAAATCTGTCTTTGAAGAAGTATGGCCAGAATACTCATTAGAAGCAAGGATAACAAGACTTCATCTCACATACTTTGGACATGTTATCAGGAGGGATCAGTCCCTGGAGAAGGACATCACGCTTGGTAAAGTAGAGGGTCAGTGAAAAAGAGAAAGACCCTCAACGAGATAGATAGACACAGTGGCTGCAACAATGGACTCAAACATAGCAACAATTGGGAAGATGGCGCAGGACTGGGCGCTGTTTCATTCTCTTGTACATAGGGTCACTACGAGTTGGAACTGACTCAGTAGCACCTAACAACAACAAATCCAAATATGCACTAAGAAACTACATGGATTGCATATTCTATTATTTGTCAGTGTAAGAAAAAAATTCACAGGGAGGCGTTAGAAACTACTTTCCTCAATCCCTCCATATTTCATCTCCTCTCATCTTTCACCAGGGGGGCATGAGTGTTAAATGCCGACCTCATAGCTGGCACTCTACAGCCCAGGTTTTCCCTACAGCTATGTCTGGGCCTCCCCTTGCACTGGGATCTCCCTTGCCAACTTTATCCTTGCTTTTCGCCTGGAGGAACATAAACATGCCCAGGAGGATCAAAAAAAACAAACAAACCCCTTGCCGTCAAGTCGATTCCGACTCAAAGTGACCCTATAGGACAGAGTAAAACTGGCCCCATAGGGTTTCCAAGGCTGTAATCTTTACAGAAGCAGACTGCCACATCTTTCTTTTTCAAATCACCAACCTTTAGCAGACAAGTGCTTAACCACTTTGCCACCCGAGCTCCTTGCCCAGAAAGATACAGGGAGAAAATCATATGGGGCCTCCACGGACTAAAGAGTACTCCTAGAGGCTCTAAGCAACCACAGACAACCCTGAAGAATTTTAACTCTCTCCATCACAGATTTCATTTCCATCTTTCTCTCTTGCTCTTTGCTGATGTTAGTTTTGAGGTTTTCTGAGTGAACTTTTCCCTTCTTCTCTCCAAACTTAAAGCTTTTTGGTATGGGTTCTCTGCCACCCTTTTCTCCCTTTCAGGAATAAACTCTGTGGAATAGCTAGGACTTTCCATCTCTCCAACCAGCAGGGATTTAGTACTGCAGGAGAGGAGGCTCCATCCCACCCTTACCCCCACCCAGTCTCCTTATCTGGGCTTAGACCAGCCTCTGGGCTTAGCCACCCCTATGAGGTTAGGAGACTTCCCAAAACAGAGGAAAGGAAGAAAAGAGGGAGAAGGAAATGAGAGTATGAGGAGAGGAGGGAGAGAGGAGATATAAAGCAGAGCAGATGATTGAGTGACCCCATTCATGGCAGCTGGGGCCACCTGCAGCTGTTACCGCAATAACGCGGATTGGAGCCGCCTGCCGCGATAGCCAATTCTGAGACAGGTGAGGTGAGCAGCAAGAGGTTTGTTATATATCAATATATAGGAGACAGAGGGGAATAGATTCCTCCAAAAAACCTGTCTCCCCCAGCGGGGATTGGCTGAAGGCTTTTATAGGGACAGATTATGGGTCTTAGAAGTTTGTGTTAGTTCCCCCTTGAGGTGGTCATGTCTCCGATGAGTTAATCTTCTACTGGTATTCTTGGGGGTTATCCTGGTTTTCTTGGGGGTTATCCTGGTTTTCTTGTCACAAGATGGGTGCTTTGTTAGGTTTTTCATCCTTAGATCATTATCACTTGTTTTCCACCCTTCAAGGAGGAACATCGGTTAATCTGAAACCTTTTGTAGAGACTGGAACGGGAGGGGAAGACAAGCTTATGAGTCAGTGTGGCCGTTAGCAATGGGGAGGAAATAATAGTGAGCTGGCCTATGCAGCCTCTTCCACAGCCACCTTGGATGGCCGACCTCTGCTCACAGACAAATCACCCCCACCTGGCTGCCCCAAGGAACAGAGACTATTAATGAGGAACATACCATTGAAACAACAGTAATAATAGCTGCTGCTATACAAACACCTACTATGTTCCAGGCACTGAGCTAAGTGCTTGGCCTTCATTCCTCAAAAATAACCCTGTAAAATAGGCATCTTCTCCATTGTACAGGTGAGAAAACCAAAGCTAGGGCAAGTAAAATGACTTGGCCACATTTAGGAAGTGGCTAACCAAGGATTTAAACTTTCATCTGCCTGATTCCAAAGCCTAGGTGCTCATAAGCACAAATAATCTTAAACTTTAATATGTATAAGAATCACTTGGGGAGTTTGACGGTGATTCAGTCAGTCCCGGTGGGACCCTGGAATCTGCATTTTCCACAAATACCCTAGTGATTGTGATCTAGGGAGGTCCAGGGGCCACACCTGGAGAAACACAGTCCTTGGCCATACAGCATTTACACAGCCTGGTTTCTGAGGCAAGGTTCTTTAAGGCCATAGGGTTTTCTTCTCCTGGTCATCATCAGAGTAACTTTACTGAAACTTTAATATATCTTGCAATGGAGTCATGTGCATATTTTGGATATTTGCTAACTTACTGAATGGGTCCCAGACCAGGATTGGGACACACCTGGTTTCTGGATAATTCTGTATTTGCTGAAGTCTAATCATCACCCCAGGTTAGAGTCAAATCGGTTGTGATGACCTTTCTTCCCTGAAATCTAATCTTTTTATCCCCCAGGCCAGTTTATCTTATCCTATACTAACCCAGTTAGCTTCCTGCTTCACAACAGGCTTCTGGTGCTTACTTCTGGGCAAAAGAACTTGGTAAAGTGGGAAGATTTGTTTTATTGTTTTGTGGAGGTATCCTGGGATTAAAAAAAAAAAAAATGAAAACCTGTTGCCGTAGAGTCGATTCTGACTCATAGCAAGTCTGTAGGACGGAGTAGAAATGCCCCACAGGATTTCCAAGGAGTGGCTGGTGGATTCAAACTGCCAGTCTTTTGGTTAGCAGCCAAACACTTAACCACTTCATCACCAGGGCATGCCAGTTTTCAAATTGAATTCCAAGAATCCTTAAAGCTATCACTGCTGAGGTGCAACATGGAGGAGGGGCAAGGAAAACCTGGGAGGGTGCAGGGTTCTGAGCCTTCAATTCGGTCATCAGCACTCAATTCTGTTTCATATACAGAACTGGGATTCCTAAAAGATTCACTTTGAAAAAAAGTTTCAATATGTGTATAGATTTTTGAATGAGAAACTAACTTGAGCTGTAAACTTTCACCTAAAGCACAATAAAATATAAAGAAAGAAAAAAGGTTTTCACTGGGAAAAAAAAACAAAACTGGAAAACTAGTGGAGAGAGAATACCAATCTAGGTCAGAACACTTGGATTTTATCCCAGCTCTTCAGCTAACTAGTTGGGTGACTTTGAGGAAATCAGTTCACCTCTCTGGATCTCAGGGTCCTCATCTGCACAACAAAAGGGTTGGAATGTTGTTGTTGTTAGATGCCATAGATAGCTTCCCTATTTACAACAGAACAAAACACTGGCCAGTCCTGCAGTCCTGTGCCACGCTCAAATCCTTGTTATGCTTAAGCCCATTATTGCAGCCACTATGTCAATCTATCTCATTGAGGGTCTTCCTTTTTTTCACTGACCCTCTACTTTACCAAGCATAACGTCCTTCTCCAGGGACTGATCCATCCTGATAACATGTCCAAAGTACAGGAGAGGAAGTCTCGCCATCCTCATTTCTAAGGAGAATTCTGGCTGTACTTCTTCCAAGACAGATTTGTTTGTTCTTTTGGCAGTCCATGGTATATTCAATATTCTTTGCCTACACCATAATTCAAAGGCTTCAATTCTTCGGTCTTCCTTATTCATTGCTCAGCTTTCACAGGCGTATGAGGCAATTGAAAACACCATGGCTTGGGTCAGGCACACCTTAGTCCTTAAAGTGACATCTTTGCTTTTCAACACTTTAAGGAGGTCTTTTACAGCAGATTTGCCTAATGCAATGCGTCATTTGATTTCTTGACTGCTGCTTCCATGGTTGTTGATTGTGGATCGAAGTAAAATGAAATTCTTGACAACTTCAATCTTTTTCTTCGTTTATCATGATGTTGCTTATTGGTCCAGTTGTGGAGGATTTTTTTCCTTATGTTGAGGTGTAATCCATACTGAAGGCTGTGGTCTTTGATCTTTATCAGTAAGTACTTCAAGTCCTTTTCACTTTCTGCAAGCAAGGTTGTATCCTCTGCCTAATGCAGATTGTTAATGAGTCTTCCTCCAATTCTTTTTTTTTTTAATTTTATTGTTGTACTTTAAGTGAAAGTTTACATCTCAAGTTAGTCTCTTATACAATAATTTATACATACATTGTTATGTGACCCTAATTGTTCTCCCTATACTGTGACAGCACACTCCTCCTTTCCACCCTTGATTTCCCGTATCCATTCAACCAGCTGCTGACCCTTTCTGCCATCTCATCTCACCTCCTGACAGGAGCTGCCCATTTAGTCTCATGTATCTACTTGAGCTAAGAAGCACACTCCTCACAAGTATCATTTTATGTCCCATAGTCCAGTCTAATCTTTGACTGAAGAGTTGGCCTCAGGAATGGTTTTAGTGCTGGGTTGACAGAGTGTCCAGGGGCCATGCTTTCTGGGGTTCTTCCAGTCTCAGACCGTTAAGTCTGGTCTTTTTACTAGAATTTGAGTTCTGCACCCCACTTTTCTCCTGCTCCAACAGGGACTATGTCGTGTTGCCTGTCAGGGAAGTCATTGGTGGTAGCCAGGCACCATCTAGTTCTTCTGGTCTCAGGCTGAGGCAGTCTCCGGTTTATGTGGCCCCTTCTGTCTCTTGGGCTAATGCTTTCCTTGTGACTTTGGTGTTCTTCATTCTCGTTTACTCCAGGTAGAGTCTTCCTCCAATTCTGATGCTGCATTCTTCTTCATATAGTCCAGCTTCTCAGATTATTTGCTCAGCATACAGATTGAATAAGTATGATGGAAGGATACAACCCTAACGCACAGCTTTCCTAACTTTAAACCAGCCCGAAGTATCCCCTTGTTCTGTTCGAACAACTGCCTCTTGATCAATAGATGATGCCTAAGGTTCCTGTCCCATTGCCATTGAGTTGATTTTCACTCCTAGTGACCCTATCGGACAGGGTAGAACTGCCCCACAGGGTTCCCAAGGCTGTAAATCTTTATGAGAGCAGACTACCACATCTTTCTTCCACAAAGTGACTGATTAGTTCGAACCACCAATCTTTCAGTTAGCAGCCAGTGGCGCAGTGGTTAAGTGCTCAGCTGCTAACCGAAAGGTCAGAGGTTCAAACCCACCAGCTGCTCTGTGGGAGAAAGATGTTTGGCAGTATGCTCCCATAAAGACTTACAACCATGGAAACCCTATGGGGCAGTTCTACCCTGTCCTATAGGGTCACTATGAGTTGGAATTGACTCCATGCAACGGGTTTAGTTTGTTTTTTGGTAAGGTTCCTTTCAGATCCCTGGTGACACAAACCGTTTGTACTTGACTACTAACCTAAAGGTTGCAGTTCAAACCCACCTAGCAGAACCATGGAAGAAAGTCCTGGCGATCTGCTTCCATAAATATTACAGCCAAGAATACCCTATGGATCAGTTCTGCTCTATAACACAAGGACTCATGATGAGTTGAAATCAACTCAATGGCAATGGGTTTGGTTTGATTTGAAGGTTCCTTTCAATAAACGCCAGAAGTTTGTTGAGCACCTTCTAAGCTCTGGGTACTGTGGACACAGTGACTTATCAGAAGTGGCCCCTCACTGTCTATAAGGAGAAGGCAGGCTCTGATAAGGACAGTTAGGGCAAAATGGAGACCCAAGAGCCATTCAAGAAATGCTTCCCAGAGAGAGCAACTAGGGTCACATAACAATGTATGTATAAATTTTTGTATGAGAGACTAACTTGAATTGTGAACTTTCACTTAAAGCACAATAAAAAAATAAAAAGAAAGAAAGAAATGCTTCCCAGAGAAGCAACTTGCAATGAGATTTGAAACATGAGAAGGTGTTTACCAGCTGGAAAACTGGAGGGAAGGCTCTTCTGTCAGAGGCCAGGAAGTAGGAAACAGGTTCATTCCAAGACCCACAAATCACATTCAGGAGGCAGAGCCATGAAGGAAGAAGGGCCACAGAAGGCCTCAGGGCCTCATAGCTTGTGCTATGCAACTGGACTTTTTCCAGTGGCAAAGAGTCAACTGTAAAAAGTTTTAAGCTGAAGAATAATCTGTTCACTCACTTCTGTAGTTTAGAAAGCCCTAAAATTCCATGATTCAGCCCATCTCTAGCTCTCCCTTACTGCTCCGTCATTTGTGGCTAACCAATGTCAGCCACTCAGTGATGGATGGCACATCCACTAAATGCTTTAATGCTTGGTTATTACTCCTCTAGTTGGAGCTGGGAATGTGTGTGTTGATGAGATCTGTATTATAAATTGCCTTCTGGGTTCTGCAGCCTACTTCCCTTTGGTTGAGAGAGGAAGCATACATCATACTTGGCTGTCTTATTTCATTACAACAAACACCTGTATGGTTAATTAGGACCAAGACTATTAAATTTGCAGTAATAATGTCATGTAAAGCCTGATGATCCTGGACTCTGTGCCTGCTGGAGAGTCACTCAAGACCATGGGTCATACTAAGAGACAGAAAGCCTCATAGCTTCCTGGAGCAGAGAACAAGCGATGGTTTTACTTACTTACCATGATTTCACAGACATTTGTAGAGTAGTTGGAAAGAAGAAAGAGGAACATCCATTGGGTTTTTAAAGGTAATTATTAGTAATCTTCTTATTAATAACACTGATTCTGGCATTTCTGAGAAATTTTCTTAAAGGTAGTCCCTTCCTGTCTTAGTCATCTAGTGCTGCTATAACAGAAACACCACAAGTGGATGGTTTTAACGAAGAGAAGTTTATTTCCTCACAGTTAAAGTAGGCTAAAAGTCCAAATTCAGGGCGTCAGCTCCAGGGGAGGCCTTTTCCTCTCTGTCGGCCTTCTCTTCAGT
>NW_004444032.1:10456425-10495022 GCF_000243295.1 Trichechus manatus latirostris | reverse complement strand
CAATCCAGTCTTATAGATCAAGTCCTGCCTTACTAACACAACTGCCACCCATCCTCCCTCATTAACATCATACAGGCAGGATTTACAACATATAGGAAAATCACACAGTACCAGGAATCATGGCCCAGCCAAACTGATATACACATTTTTTGGGGGGACGTAATTCAAACCATGACACTTCCCTATTATAAATTCTGTGCTAAATGAGGGGAAGCATTAAATACAGCAATTAGATGCACAAATACAGATATATCAATATACCAAACCACAAAAACAGCCAGTTACCATCAAATTGACTCCAACTCATGATGACCCCATGTGTGCCATAACTGTACTCCATATGGTTTTCAGTGGCTGATTTTTCGGAAGTAGATCGCCAGATCTTTCTTCCAAGGAGCCTCTGGGTGGACTTGAACCTTTAACTTTTCAGTTAGCAGTCAAGCATATTAACCATTTGCACCATCCAGGGATATATATCAAGGTAAAAATCCAACTCCAAACAATAATAATCATACTAATAACAGGAGTGATTAACATATTACGTGGCTTGTTCTATGTGCTAACTTATCTAATGCTCACAACAGCCCTATGAGGGAGGCTACTCTGATCCCCATTTTACACATCAGGAAACTGGGTCAGGTAGAATGCCCAGGTACACAGAACTAGTAAGTGGCCAAAGTTACAGTTCACTCCCAGACAGTCTGGTCCCAGTGTCCACACTCTGAACCACTGAGTCATCTTATCTGAGGGAAACATAAATGCTTACATGATTTGCTTATGTTAGTGTTGGTTAGTGTATATATCTGGTTTTTCAAGAATGAGATGGTGCTACCTATACTATTTCGCATTTAAAAAAATAACAGCCACCTATACACCAATAAAGAGAATGACAAAAAGGAAATCAGGAAAACAATACCATTTATAATAGCCCCTAAAACAATAAAATACTTAGGAATAAATCTAACCAGGGATATAAAAGACCTATACAAAGAAAACTACAAAGCACTACTGCAAGAAACCCAAAAGGATCTACATAAATGGAAAAACATATGCTCATGGATAGGTAGACTCAACGTTGTGAAAATGACAATTCTGCCCAAAGCAATCTATAAATACAATGTAATCCCAATCCAAATACCAACAATATTCTTTAAAGAGTTGGAAAAACCAATCATTAACTTTATATGGAGAGGGAAGAGGCCCCAGATAAGTAAAGCACTGTTGAAGAAGAAGAATAAAGTAGGAGGACTCACACTACCGGACCTCAGAACCTACTATACAGCTATGGGAGTCAGAACAGCCTGGTACTGGTACAGTGACAGATACATTGACCAATGGAACAGAATTGAGAACCCAGATGTTAATCCATCCACCTATGGTCACCTGATCTTCAACAAGGGCCGAAAGTCCATCAAATGAGGAAAAAACAGTCTTTTTAACAAATGGTGTTGGCAAAACCAGATGTCCATCTGCAAAAAAATGAAACAAGACCCATACTTCACACTATACACAAAAACTAATTCAGAATAGATCAAAGACCTATGTATAAAACCAAAAACTATAAAGATCATAAAAGAAAAAATAGGATCAATGCTAGAGGCCCTAATACACAGCATTAACAGGATAAAAACCATAACTAATAACACACGAACTCCAGAAGATAAGCTAGATAACTGGGCTCTTCTAAAAATTAAACACTTATGCTCATCAAAAGACTTCACCAAAAAAGTAAGAAAGAGAACCGACAGACTGGGAAAAAATTTTTGGCTATTACAAATCCGACAAAGTTCTAATCTCTAAAAGCTACAGGAAAATCTAACACCTCTATAACAAAAAGACAAATAATCCAGTTAAAAAATGGGCAAAGGAACTGAACAGACACTTCACCAAAGAAGACATTCAAGCAGCTAACAGACACATGAGGAAATGCTTGAGATCACTAGCCATTAGAGAAATACAAATCAAAACCACAACGAGATGCCATCTTACACTGACATTACTGGCACAAATAAGAAGAAGGAAAGAACAAATGTTGGAGAAGCTGCGAGGAGATTGGAACTCTTAGGCACTGCTAGTGGGAATGCAAAATGGTACAACACTTTTGGAAAACCATATGGTGCTTCCTTAGAAAGCTAGAGATAGAAATACCATATGATCCAACAATCCCACTCCTAGGAAAATATCCTAGAGAAATAAGAGCTGTCACACAAATAGACATATGCACACCCATGTTCATTGCGGCATTGTTCACAATAGCAAAAAGGTGGAAACAACCTAGATGCCCATCAACAGATGAATGGATAAACAAACTATGGTACATACACACAATGGAGTACTACGCAATGATGAAGAACAATGATGAACCTGCGAAGCATCTCACAACATGGATGAATCTGGAGGGCATTATGCTGAGTGAAGTAAGTCAATCACAAAAGGACAAATATTGTATGAGAACACTACTATAAAAACTCATGAAAAGGTTTACACACAAAAAGAAACAATCTTTGATGGTTATGAGGGAGGGGAGGGATGGGGATGGAAAAACACTAGACAGTAAAGTGGTAATTTTAGTGAAGGGTAAGACAGTACACAATACTGGGGAAGCCAGCACAACTTATACAAGGCAAGGTCATGGAAGCTCCATAGACACATCCAAACTCCCTGAGGGACCAAATTACAGGGCTGAGGGCTGGGGACCATTGTGTCAGTGAAAATCTAGCTCAATTGGCATAACATAGTTTATAAAGAAACTGTTCTACATTCTACTTTGGTGAGTAGCGTCTGGGGTCTTAAAAGCCTGTAAGCAGCCGTCTAACATACTCCACTGGTCTCACCCCTTCGGGAGCAAGGGAGAATGAAGAAAACCAAAGACATAAGGGAAAGATTAGCCTAAAGGACTAATGGACCACAACTACCACAGCCTCCACCAGACTGAGTCCAGTACAATTAGATGGTGCCTGGCTACCACCACTGACTGCTCTGACAGGGATCAAGACAGAGGGTCCCGGACAGAGCTAGAGAAAAATATATAACAAAATTCTAACTCACAAAAAAGACCCGACTTACCAGCCTGACAGAGACTGGAGAAGTCCCTAGAGTATGGCCGCCGGACACCCTTTTAGCTCAGTAATGAAGTCACTTCTGAGTTTCACCCTTCAGCCAAAGATTAGACAGACCCATAAAATAAAATGAGACTAAAGGGGCACAACAGCCCAGGGACAAGGACTAGAAGGCAGGAGGGGACAGGAAAGCTGGTAATAGGGAACCCAAGGCCAAGAAGGGAGAGTGTTGACATGTTGTCGGTTGTTAACCACTGTCATAAAACAATATATGTACTGTTTAATGAGAAGCTAGTTTGTTCTGTAAACCTTCATCTAAAGTACAATAAAAAAAATTTTTAAAAAGACAGAGGAGTCCCTGATTCCCTGGAGCTCACATTCTGGTGGGGAAGAGGAACAGAAAACAAGAACATACACGAGATCATTATGGATTGCAAGTAGTGCTATGAAGCAGGTGAGTGATAATTTGATAGAAAGAAACCAAATGAGCCTATGACAGAAGGATGGTGGGTCTCATTCTCTGGGAGTAAGTTATTTCTATTTTGTATCTTTCTTTCTGCTCTGAAAGTCAAAACAGTCACTGGTCCTACCTGAACAGAGCCAAAGACTACAATATTCCTTGTTTGTTTCCTTTCTGTCCCTTTCCTCATCCTTCTGCTCAGCACCCAGGCAATGAAACCATAGATGCCACCAAGCAGACACAATCACATGCATTAGCTCAAACCCACTGAGAAACTTGGGCTGTGAACAGCTAAGCAGGGACAGATTACCCAATAAGTCAGGCACACACAGGCTTACACGTACTTATTTACTAATCTGTAGTACACAATTTCACCTGTTGATGTGGTGAAAAATCCGTTAAACCCATTGCAGTCGAGTCGATTCCAACTCAGCGACCCTGAAGGACAGAGTAGAACTGCCTGGGTAGATCTGCCCCCATAGGGTTTCCAAGGAGTGGTTGGTGGATTCGAACTGCCAACCTTTTGGTTAGCAGCCGAGCTCTTAACCACTGCGCCACCAGGGCTCCATGTGAAATTGTGTACTACAGATTAGTAAGTAAACACAATTAAGCCCATGGGCGATAAGTAAGTAAACACAATTAAGCCCATGGGCACTTTGCTTACTGTAAACCCGTGTGTACCTTGCTTACTGGTTGATCTGCCCCTGCAGCTAAGTATGTGGATGCAAATAAATTATAACTCCCAGAAAGAAATGCTGGTGCTTCCCTTCTGGTTGAGGGGAGAAGGCATTAGAGAGTACAGAAGGGCTAGTAACTGGGGGGGGGGGGGGTAACTTCCTATCCAGCTGTTTGTCCTCTTAAATCATCATAGTCAGGGGCCAGAGGGAGTGTGATGGAGTTTAATGAGTGGGAGGGTGGCATACAAGTAAAGACTTAACAATGGTCATATACCCTAGTCTCTTTCTTCACCAACCCACTGGCCAATGACAACAAACAAATGAACAATCACAACAAACTTGAGCCCTCTAATGATCAATAAAGCTAATGATAATCAATCTACAATCAAAACCAGGATTAGACCTTAATTCAGCCTAAAAGAATGTTGTGAGCATGCATTTATTCTCAGCACAGATCCAAAGCCCCTGCAGTTAGACCACTTGAAAGACAAACCAATGATCCTCCAAAGAAAGACTATAGATGAGCCAGTAAGTGAAGGCTGGGGTTCAGATATTGCTCCTCTAGAAGCTGTGTGTCAGGAAGAAAAAATGGGTGCAAGATGATGGTACACTTTCTGACCTGTGAGCCTTACTAACTGACAGCCACACGTGTCATTATAGCATATTTAATGCAGTATATCTAAGCCACAGTTGGAGAAAAGGACATTGGCCCACTGTTCTAGTTATTCATTACTGCATAGCAAACTATCCCAAAACTTAGTGATTTAAAACAACCATTTTTATTACATCTCACATTTGTATAGGTCAGGAATTTTGGAAGGATTCAGCTGGGGAATCCTTCTGAATCCAGCCAGTGATTCTCCTAAGAGCCTGACCACTCCCACTGAGCATTTCACTCCCTAAGACATGCCTGGCCCCTAGCTATGCAGACCTAGGGGACTCCAGGAGCTAACTGAATAGGTCGATAGGAACAATCAGCAGAAGCCAACCACAGGAGACTTTTCAAAGTCCCTAAAATGTAGAAAATTCAACAACGCAATATTTAGGTAGTCTGGACAATGCACCCATTATAAATACTGCTTTCATGAGCAGTGATTCAGATGACAGCTTTGAAAAAGATCTGCAAAGAGCCCTTTGGAAAAGGAATATGGGCAACTCAGAGCCATGACATGTTACAAGGACAAACTCGACTGAACAAAGATCTAAGGCAACATTGAATGACATTTATTCACATCCTGCTCTGCACAAACCTGGAAGAATGTGACATCTTTTAAATTTCCTCCCCTGAGCTATGCAACATCCATGGTGCATAGGAAATGTTAGCAAAACTTTTTAAAAGAGCAGAATGGTTTATAAAGCAACAATCACGGTGTAGCCACACTGATCTACCACGGAATTCTGCAGGCTGTCCTCGTATGTCTCACAGTCATTAAGACTGAATGAGTGATGGAAATATCCAGAGAGGAAAACCCGACCTTTCATCCCCCTCCATCTACTGGCTTCACAAATCTATTCGAACAGTCAACCCTTGTCAAGCCTTCAGGTGTGCACGCCATCTAAGTAATCATAATAGCTTCTAATTTTACTCTCCCAGCAAAGTGTTTTCCTGATATTGTATGGGGAGTGTTTGTGTTCAGATCACCACTGGAACAAATTTCATGGTTATTTTTAGCACAAGACCATCTGCAGAACTCTGGCATGCCCGAGGGTTCCTGTTGCGTGGTGGTACCATTCTCTGGTATGCGGTGCAGCAGTGTCTTGCAGTTCTGGGGTGGTGCAACAGTTAATGCACTTGACTGCTAACTGAAAGATTGGTGGTTCAAGTCCACCCAGAGGTGCCTTGGGTGGATCTACTTTCAGAAAAATCAGCCATTGAAAACCCTGTGGAGCACAGTTCTACACACATGGGGTCACTGTGATTCAGAATAAACTCAATGGCAACTAGATTTTTTGGTTATATGAGAACATCAGGAAAACAGGGACTAACCTCTTCCCTCCCCCTTCCCTTGCATCACAGGCATATGGTTCTGGGCACTTTCAGGTGCTCCCTACTCTTCCACATGCCTAGCTACTTCTCAACACTCATGTTCTCTCTTCAGTGTTTAAGGAGCTCTGGTGGTGCAATGGTTAAAGCGATTGCCTTTTAACCAAAAGGTCGGTGGTTCAAAACCACCAGCAGCTCCATGGGAGAAAGAAAGATGTGATCCTCTGCTTGCATAGAAATCCACAACCTTGGAAACCCTATGGGGTCACTATGAGTTGGAATCGACTTAATAGCAGTGGGTTTTGTTTTGTTTTGTTTTTTCGTATGTTTATAACTCTACCTACTCCTCTCTCCCTCCACTTCCAGCTACCACCTTTCACCATCTTACTGGAAACCCAAACATTCAGTCTTGTGGATTTTAAATAGAAAAATGTCAGTGAAGGATGCTAGAATAGTAGAATTGTGAAGCCACAAACTCAACTTTGGATTCCAGCTAGCAGGAGAACTTCCTCTGCAGCAGAGCAGAGACCACCCAGGGTTCAGAACCACCTATAGCACTGGATAACATCCATGGATTGCTTATGTTGCTTTTAATAACATCTTAAGAAAGCATTCCCTCCCATAGGGCTTCTGCCAGCGTGATTCAATCTCAGAGAGTCATTATAGCCTAATCATCATTATGACATGATCATATTTCAATTATCCCCTGTGAAGTCTGGGTGCATTAAAGTAACTGGGAGTTCCCTTGCTGAGAGAAGTTTGTTAAAATCATAATGTGCATAAGATTTTTTAAAGTGTGTTAGAACGAAAAGGGAATAATTATTAGAAACAACAACATTTTTCAGAGGTTTCTCTAGCACACATTCAGAAGTCATAATCTCATCTTGTGAAGTGGAAAGAGGTGAATAGCTGAATAATGGGCCATTTGTTCTATTACAATTTATGTTTCAAAGTGCTCTGTGATGCAAAACCAAATAGGTGATCTCCTTTCAGACCAAATCTGCCACACTGTGGCCAGCAAGATGCGCTTACCCATCCTCACAGTGGCGTACTGGGTAAGCACTCAGCTGCTAACCTAAAGGTCAGTGGTTCAAACCTACCAGCAACTCCAGGGGAGTAAGATGTGGCAGTCTGGTTCCATAAAGATTACAGCCTTGGAAATCCCATGGGGCAGTTCTACTGTCCTACAGGGTAGCTATGAGTTGGCATCTATTCAACGGCAATGGGTTTGGGTTTAAGCCCTGGTTACCAGTACTGAAGTCTATGAAAATCATCCAAGAATGGAGTTGATTCTACTATTTGTGGTCTAGTTGTGTTGATACAGGCATAGTCCCTGGTCTGCTAAAGGAAAGGAGAAGCAGCCATCCCCCGAGAATTGGTCCTAAAGAAAGGATTAAAAAGAATAGAACTTTATATGCAAAGATGTTCATTATTCATGATTTAAAAAAAAATCAGAAACCTACCTACATATTTGACAATAGTGAAATAGTTGAAAATGGAATAAGAATAGAATGGAATATTATACAGCCATTAGACATTGATGCTCATTATGTAGACAGTAGAAATGTAAAAATTTGTTTTTAGTATAACATTAAAATGTTACCTATACTGTGATACAACTACATAAAATAAGTGCATTTAGATAAAGACTGGAAAGATGGGAAGAAAATGGCGTGTCAAGATGAATGGATTGTAGGTGATTCATCTTTATAATCATTTCTTTTATACCTGTTAAATAAGGTTGATTATGTAGTAACTAAGTAAAAATTTGAAAGAAAAGAAAAACTCTCAAGTGAGAAAATTCCATGCCAGACAGAAAAATCAGTAATGCTTGGGATCATTCTACATTCTTCAAAGCAGCCTATAATCTTGACCCTGATGGAGGGAATACATATGTCTGGATTATAGGGCGTCCCCCTTCCTGGGAAAGACTGTGCTGTATGTTTTAATGGAACAGAAACCTCAGACTTTTCAATCTACTTTGGTAACAAATCTAAAGTGCATTTTAACCGTTTGTTGGTGTGGTTATTCTGTGATAAATATTGTGCACAAAAATCTTGCTAACAGAAAGTGATTCATTTCGTCTCTCTCTCTCTTCCCTACCGTACCCCTGCCCCACCCTTTCTGCAGTTCTGCTAAGCCAATATTCTCTAGAATGAGCACAAAACAAATCGAACAACAGCTAAACAAATTGAATAACAGCTTTTGTACATCAACATCAAGAAGGAAGACACTTGGGAGAAGTCAGAATACAGAGATGAATATGGACGAGAGTGAAACATCCACTTGTCAAAGCACTTCCTAAATCTAGATTGGCAGAGATGGGAGTGATTTTTCTGGAAAGAGATGCAATTGTGGATTAAACACCAGCTCATTGGAAACTGTCATTGAATAAGATCAGATAACATTCACTGAGATATCACATTCAGGAAATATTTTAAGGAAGAGAAATATAAATATGCTAGAATTAACATGTAAAATACATATGTACTGAAGTTTGTAAACTGTCCTTTTTTAATTAAACTGAAACAAAAAGCTTTAATCTTTCAACATTTAAAAAAGGCAGTCAGTTCTAAATTATTCCTGTCTCAATAGCCAAGAGGCTGATCAAGCAACATTTATTAAGGAAGCGTCTTAGGAAATGCCTCTGAATGTTTTCATAGGAGACATGACTTTTGATTCTCCATCTCTGCCGTTCATTTATTTCACTGTGTCATTAGTTAAAACCTCTCCGTTATTAAGAGATGTAAAGCTTCAGACTTTTCACCAAGTCTGTGTTCAGTTTAATCTGTTTGTACAAGTTATTACTGAGAAAGTGTTTCTGACATATATTATTACTCCATCAAGCTGTATATTACAGGAAGTACATCTTTACATCATAGGTTCCCAAGCAATATAGATTTCCCTATCTTTCAGGAAACAGCATCAAGGAACTCTGAAAAATACAGAAAGCTCATTTTCACCTTGGATGCTCACATGTAATATATAGGCTGCTATCAAATAAACACTTTTTTCTAATACTCCCTAGTATATGCATAGGAATTTAATATACTTTATAAATAGGTATCTAAAATATCTCTGATTTTTTTTTTCTATTTCTTTGCCATACATGTCATCAGAAATGCATATCCTCTATTTTCCTTACTGACATGCACTCATTTTTGTTTAAAAAAAAAGCAATCATTCCATCAAATCTACTTCTAAATCATAGTAAGTGGTACTAACAAAATAAATAATAATTTAATAGCCTTAGAAATAAATGAATATATACTTATACAGGTCAAAGAAACTTGGTAGGAGTGAGTTGCCTTTTTATCTACTAATGTTGGCTTCAGAAACACTCAAATTTTTTTTCAGCTGTTGGGCATTTGGAGATACTTACAACTAACCAGTTGTCTTCAACAGTGTTTTGCTCCCAGGCTTACCCCACCATCACCCTCACCACACATCCTGCCAAAATCCAACAACAGAAAAATATTTAATATTGAATAGCCAATAGCCTAAAGCAAAGCACAAGCTAAAAATGTACATGCAGAGATAATCAGTGTAAACCCAACCATGTTGTATACCTGAGCAGAAAACATGGACGTATAGAATGCCTTCATTCATAGACTCAAGATTAAGATCAAATTAGCATATATCACTAAAACATAAGACAGAGGATACTACAAGAAGTGATACAGATCATGGTTGATTTCTCTTACCCTCGCTCCTGTTTCAGCCAAATGTGTCTGGTTTCTAGCCACCTTTTCGCCATAAATTGGATCATGTTTCAAATGGCTAAAAGTATATTACACACGTGGCTCAAATGAGTAAACCCAATATACAAAAGTGTGGATTTTCTAAAGAACTAAGATAAAGGATTACTTATTATCTGTAACTAATGTATTAGCCATTCTAGGAGTTATTTGTTGCTTTAAGTATTAGCTCTCCTACTGCAGTCAAAACAACATACTTACTAAATTTAATTACACACAACTTTTCAAGAATTCACCTTTTATTTAAAGGGAAGTACCTCACTACTTTATCTACAATAAAAACCGAAGGTATTGGCTTTCTCTATTCGAAGTAAATTACAGATTCAACAGGGAGTCATACATCAGTAATAGCAGTGTAACAAAAATGAAAAAGTACTTCCTATCCATGTGCAAATGTCACAAAAATGTTTTTGCCATAAAACCTAAGTGTAATTTAGCAGACCACAGTGCTCTGAAGATGGATCACTGATGACGTACCATTTGTACATAGGTAATACACATGTAAATCACTAAATATTAAGTATAAGAAGTATGTTTTTATCTTTTTTAACAAAAAAAGTGACTCCCCGTCTCATTCTGTTCTGTTGTATTGTGTCCAAAAGTTGTGTGTAATTTTTTTAAGGTCCAGGAAATGTAGAGAAATTTGTTGGAATATCTGAATTTCTGTAAAAAATAATAATAAAAAGATTTTGTTACTTAAAAGAATGCTGGTACATTCAGTGTCTCTTTGTCCTATAATCCAGGGACAGGTGGATGGTGTGACTGAAATTACCTTCAGGAAATCTCCTTGCTGCTGAATTCCATAATATTTGCCAACATCAGACATTTATTAGAGATGCAGGACCCTCATGTAGAAGGCATGATTAAGGGCTCCAAAGCCTCTTATAGCCAAATTTAGATATATCTTAAGATAAATCTTCATAGGCTCAATGGTGCAAAATCGATAACAAAGTAAATAGCCAGACTGTCCAAGTAAACTTGACCTGAAATATCCAATGAATCACTCCATCTCCACTTTGCAGATTGAAAACAACCACCTCTCCCTCAGATATGAACAACCCTTTCACAATAGTTCAACGGACTAGGTAATGTAGGTCTAGATAGTTTCCAGTCCCAGATACTTTGCTTACTGTATGACCCTGAGGAACTCTTATCCTCAGTGTGTCTTCATCTGTAGAATGGACATACGGTGCCCACCTCATAGCATTGTTGTGAGGATATAAATTATAGTGTTGTGCTTGACAGGTAGAAGATATTCAATGAATATTAATTTCTCATATTGTATGAAAGATGTTGAAGGAAAAACAGAAATATAAAACATAGCCTCTACTCTCAAAATGCTGAAGGTATAATTAGAGTGACATTTGTGATCAGGGATTGAAAACTCAAATGCCTACAGGAGCCAGGTAGATAAGTAAATTAACAAAGCAAGCTGAATTGGAGAGATAATAGGAAGTAATGGCAACTGTGGAGAGCTAGAGAGCCTAGGTCCTGCCTACAGAGAATGAAAAGCCAATATTCAGTCTCAGTTATTCAACAAGTATGTACTGAGTCTCTACTATGTGCCAGGAACTGTTCCAAACCTGAGAAGATGGTGATAAACCAGACAGATAATGTTCCTGATCTTGTACGTCTTATGTTCTAGCAGGGGAATATAGATGATAAACAGGAAAACATTACATAATAAATAATAGGTGCCATACCAATTGCCATCAAGTCAATTCCAACTCATGGTGGCCCATGTGTGTCAGAGTAGAACTGTGCTCTGTAGGGTTTTCTATGGTAATTTTTCAGAAGTACATTGCCAGGCCTTCCTTCCAAGGTACCTCTGAGTGGACTTGAACTGCTAACCTTTCAGTTAGCAGCCAAGCATTTAACCATTTGTTCCACCCAGGGGCTTAATAGATGAGAAAATTAAAACAGGGTGATATGATAGAGAAATGTGGTAGCTAGTCAGGGAAGGCCTCTGAATAGGTGGCATTTATAGTAAGACTGAATGATAAGAAGGAGTCAGCCATGTGGAGAGGGAAGAGTGTGCCAGACAGGGGAGTCACTAATGTAAAGTCTCTAAGGCAGGAATGAGCTCAGTATGCCTGAGGAACAACAAGGCTGAGGGGGGCAGTGTGTGTTTGTGTGTGTGTGTGTGTGTGTGTGTGTGTGTGTGTGTATGTGTGTGTGTGTGTGTGTGTGAGCTGAGCCGGGAATGAGCTGAGCCAGGATGGTTTGTACATTTATTAAGTGTGAGAAAAAGCCATTAGAGGGTGTTAAGCAGGAAGTGGCATAATCTATTTTACATTTTTAAAAGATCTTGGCTTCTGCTTCTAGCAGCATGAACCAGATATTCTAAAAAGCCCTCCTTATACAATATTACTACATCCTGGATAAATTACAATGAACTGATTTTTAATGCACAGTTTAGCTTGCAAGAAAGTAAAGTTCCAAAGGCATTAAAAAAAAGAAGAGTGAATTGAAAACTGAATATAAAGTGTAAGCAATTGTAAAAACTGGGATTGCCTGTAGAGAACAGGAAACTAAACCTTAGGCCATTGGAGTTGGGTGAGCTTAAATTTGAGATTCCCACCCTAAGCCATACATATGAAGACGGTTACAATTTTAGGCAAGGGTGGCCCAGGAAAAATGCTAGCAAAGGAAGCCGATCAAGAACTCCACACTGGTTTAAGTGGAGAAAAATCAGAATAATAATAGCCACCTCCTGAAATTTGTAGCCACACGTCTGGCCCCTCAAGTCAGGAATTCAAATTTACACTCTGCATAAGGTCAAGGAAACCCCAAGCCAAGAAATTAAAGTGCTCGATAGGACCTCTGATACCTGGCAGATCCAAACACACATCTTCTCTGGAGGAAAACATCCTTAATATAGATCCCACCAATAAAGTTCGACAAAGTATGCACTCAGAATAAAAAACTACTAAACATACACAAGTAAACCATAGAATTATCAGATGCAAAATACAAAATAATCATGTTTTATATGGAAAGCAGATAAAGATGGTATCTATAAAAAATGATCAGGATAAAGAATCCATCAGATATAACCAAAGAGATTTGAAGAAAAACAAAAATATTCTTAGAAATGAAAAATATAATCGTTGAAGTTTAAAATTTAAAATATCATGTACAAATTAAATATAAATTAGGTATAGCTGAAGAGAGAATTTATGAACTGGAAGACAGATCTAAAGAAGTTTCCCAGAATGCATTACAGAAAGCCAAAGGGCTGAAAAATGACAAAGAGGTTAAGCAACTAAGAAGATATATATGTCTACTCAGAGTGCCAGTAAAAGAAATGAGAATAGGAGTTGTCTTAGGCTGGGTTCTCTAGAGAAGGAAAACCAGTATAGCATATAAATATACACAGAGAGAGATTTATATAAAGGAAATGGCTCATGCAATTGTAAAGGCTGGAAAGTCCAAAGTTTGTGGGTCAGACTGGAGGCTTCTCCTGACTCACATAGCCACAGGTGCTAGAAAATCCAAGATCAGAAGGTCAGATAGCAAGCCTCTGGATCACAGGCTGTAGATGCCAATGAATCCCAAGATTGGCAGGTAAGACGGCAGGTAAGCTGCTAGCTCAGGTCCCAAGAGCGAGCAGTCAGATGAACAGGAGCCAGCTGCAGGATCCAGAGCAGCAAAAGCCAGTGAGCCTTGCCAGAAAATCCACCTATATTGGACGCAGACCATACCCACAAGGAAATTTCCTTTCAACTGATTGGCTGCTCACAACAGATCTCATTGTGGAGATGATCACATTATATCAGATCTCATTATGGAGGTAATTACATCATTAAAAAGTTGCTATTATAGACTGAGTTGTATCCCCCAAAAAAGTGTGTCAACTTGGCTAGGCCATGATTCCCAGTATTGTGTGATTGTCCACCAATTTGTCATCTGATGTGATTTTCCTATGTGTTGTAAATCCTACCTCTATGATATGAATGAGGCAGGATTAGAGGCAGTTATGTTAATGAGGTGGGACTCCATCTGCAAGATTAGGTTGTATCTTGAGTCAATCTCTTTTGAGATATAAAAGAGAGAAGCGAGCAGAGAGACAGAGGGAGCTCATACCACCAAGAAACAAGAGCTGATAGGGAGCACGTCCTTTGGACCCAGGGTCCCTGCACTGAGAAGCTCCTAGAACAGGGCAAGACTGATGACAAGGACCTTCCACCAGAACTAACAGAGGGAGAAAGCATTCCCCCGGAGCTAGCACCCTGAATTTGGACTTCTAGTCCCCTAAACTGTGAGAGAATAAATTTCTCTTTGTTAAAGCCATCCATTTGTGGTATTTCTGTTATAGCAGCACTAGATAACTAAGACAGAGCCAAACTACATCATAACTGTCAAACCACTGAGGATCATGCCCCGGCCAAGTTGACACACAACTTTAACCATCACAAGACTGAAGCAATATTTGAATAGAAAATGGCTGAAATTTTTCCAGGTTTGTTTACTGATCATTATAATCTTTATATCTCCCTCTGGGACAAAGGTAAGGCAGACTTATTGCCCATTATAAAGATTTAGGTTTCCTAAGTTCAGGGTTCCTCTCCTGTACTGCCACCCACTGCAGTGCAGGAATCATCTGGCCATCTCACATAGGTCTCTGGAAATTAGGACAAGAGGAACCCACGCCAGCATGATGTTCATACTACTTGCTGTGCCATGAGTAATAAAGTCCTTAGGCTAGAACCAGCATCCATGAAACTGGAAGGCTAACTTGTTAGTTTACAAGTAGGGTAAAATCTCAGATCCTTCACATTTCTTCATAGTTAGCCATATGGAAAAAAAAGGAAGTTAGTTCTCCAACTCAAATCATACATAAAAATCTACTCCAGATGAATTAGAGACTTAACTGTGAAAGGCAAAAATTTAACTTTTAGAAGAAAATATAGATGATCTCAGAGAAGGGAAAGATTTCTTAAACAACACTCAAAAATCATAAAGCAAATAATTGATCAGTTCAACCACATGAAAATGAAAGACCTCTGTTTATCAAAAAAGACATAAATTGGGAGCAGATCTTTGCAATATATATTACTGACCAAAAAAAGTATATGAATCCAGAATATATAGAGGATTCTTAAAAATCAAAACTTTTAAAAGCCAAACTGAAAAAAACCATACAATAGAAAAATGAGCAAAAAATATGTACAGGAATTCAATAGAAGAGGAAACACAAATGACAAACATATGAAAAGATACTCAACTTGATTAGCAATCAAGGAAATGCAAATTAAGTGCACAATGATAATATTACCTATTTGGTTGACATAAATTAAAAGTCTGATGATACTAAGCATAAATTAGGTTGTAGAGCAATGGAATTCAAATAAAAATTGGTACCAACACTTCAAAAAACAGTTTGACATTATCTTGTAAAACTGAACATTTGCATACACTAAACCCCAACAATTCTACTCCTAAGTTATTTAGGCTAGAAAATTTTTGCACATAAGCACCAAAAAATAAGAACATAAATGGAAAACCCAAATGTTCATCAACAGGAATAGCTAAGCAAATTGTGGGTTAGTCACAATTTACGTTTTAATTAATTAATTTAATACTACTATACCTCATGAGAAGCCCTGGTGGCACAGTGGTTAAGAGCTCGGCTGCTAACCAAAAGGCCGGTAGTTCGAATCCACCAGCAGCTCCTTGGAAACCCTATGGGGGCAGTTCTACTCTGTCCTGTAGGGTCACTATGAGTTGGAATCTACTTGACAGCAATGGGTTAACGGGTTAATACCTCATGAAAGGAGCCCTGGTGGCACACTGATTAGGCACTCGCTGCTAACGGAAAGGTAAGCGGTTCGAACCCCTCCTGAGAATTTGTATTTCCACCCCAAATATACTGAATCAGAATCTACATTTTAACAGGTGATTCTAATGTATAACTTCTTGGCAACTTTTTAGAAATGCAATTTCTCAGCAAATGTTCCAACAGGAACTAACCATTTCTAAGCCCTGGTTCAAACCCACCAACTGCTCGTAGGGAGAAAGATGTGGCAGTCTGCTTCCGTAAAGATTACAGCCTTGGAAACCCTATAGAGCATTTCTACTCTGTCCTATAAGGTCACTATGAGTCGGAATCTACTCTATGGCAATGGGTATACCTCATGAAAATAAATAAACCTCAGTTAAAAGCATCAAATCATCAATATTACGACCATCTTGTTTTGTTAAAAAAAAACTGCAGAAAATACACTATGATGCCATTTTAATAAATCTCAAAAACAACCATTTAGTGATAAATATATATATGTTAAAACTATAGAGATACAAACACAGGACTGATAAAAACAAAATTCAGGATTGTAGTCACTTCTAGGAAATAAGGAGGGTTGCAATCAAGGAAAGGTATATAGGCAACTTTAATAGTATTGATAATATTTCAAGTCTTTTGTCTTGATCTTAAATTGGGTTGGAGGATTCATGGATTTATTTTATGTTTCCTAAAGTATATATCTATATATCTGTATCTATATCTATAGATATCTATCTATATGTTATATTTTTACATGTATCAAATATGTTTAATTAAATAATAGAAAATAAATTTAGCATATAAAAAAGAGAACTGAAAACTGTGAGGAAAGGGGACGATAAGGGTCAAGAGTAGAAGCACAGAGAATGGGGGAAAGCTATTGCAATAGTCAAGGAGAGAGAAAATGGTAGCTTGTACTAGAAAAGTAATAGTGAAGATGGAAAGGAGTGGATAAATTAAGATAGTGGTGCAGATCAGGTTTCCTGGAAAGCAGACTCTGAGAAAAATTAGGATGCAGAAAATTTATTATATAGGGTTCTCAGGATCAACATTTGTGAAAGAGAAGTAAAGGGAAGGGAAGGAAGCAGGATTGGGCAGAAGGAGAAGTTGGGCTGTGATGCAATCTCACTGAAGGCCTCAGCTGACCCAACAGGGAGTGCTGAAGCTGGATGACCTTTCAGAGTTGTCCTGTGTTACATGAGGGGTTGGGCCTTTACAGTCAAACACTATTCAGTCACTGTATGTGTATACTCGCCCCCAGGAAGAGATTGTGACTTTGGGTGAGGTGGCTTTATTCAGCCAAGGGAAATTTCCAGAGGGGGCAGAGGACTGTCAGGTGACAGCACTGCCAATAGCTGCAGGAATAAGTTCTCTAGTACTTAAGGGAGTGTAGGTGGCACATCATAGCATCTACTACAGATATGTTTTGTTGGAATGTAAGACTTGTGAATGGATTAAATGTAGAAGATGAGGGAAAGAAAGTAATCAAAAATGGCCCTAGTTTTATGCTCTGAGGGTGGATGGTAGTGCCATTTACTGAGATACGAAGAAGAGGAGTAGGAGCAGGTTTGGGGTATGGAAATCCAAATTTTCTTTTTTGTGTAATTTAAGCTGAAAATGGTTATTAGAAATTCAAGTGTAGATGTCACATAGACAGTTAAATGTAGAAGTGTGGAGTTCTAGGAGAAGTCTAGGCTAGAAACCTAGATTTAGTAATCATGGCAAATAGATGACTTTTAAAACTTTGAGACTGGATGTAATCACTTAGGAAGAATATACAAATAGAAAAGAGGACCCGAAGCCTTGGGCACTCTGACCTGAGAAGTGGAGCAGACAACAGGAGCCAGCAAAGAAGACCAAGAGGGAATGTGGTAGGGGGGAAAAAAAGGGAATATGGTGTTATGGAAGCCAAGGAGGAGAAAAGCATTTCAAGAAATAGGAAGTGATCAAGCATCTCATGGTGCTGAGAGCTCAAGGAAGATGAGAGCAGAGACCACTGGATTTGGCAATTACAGAGGTTTTGGTGATGCTGACAAGAGCAGTCTTCATGAAATAGTAGAAATATAAGCAGTGGGTTGGGGGAAAAAATTGGAAGAAGGTGGAAACAGCAACATAAACAACTTTTTTCAAGACCTCAGTTGTTACCATGTGAACCTCAGAGCCCAGTGCTGCCAGCTTTTCTAGTTTTTTAAGACAAGACAAAATTTCTTTATATACTGATTATCAGGTAAGACAATATATTTTTAAACACATGGCAGAACAACATTGCAAGTGTCAAAAAAAAAAAAAATCTAGGGGTCAGGCTCAGCCAGTGAGTTGTAAGTTTCTAACTTCTATTAAGAGGGTATACTCTCAAAAAGTAAATTAAATATTGTTGGCAGAAGATCCTAAGGGATGGGTGAGTGAGATGGATACTAAGTGCTGCAGAAAACATCATGGAGGCTGGGATAAGTAGAACAGATGGCTAGGGTCCACTTAAATGACCACAGAGATGAAGGCAAGTCTCGGATGTACTGTCCCAAAGTCTAGACTGTGTGAGTGAGAAGTAGAAATTGTTAGCAAGTCCTTTGGTTACATAACCTATGTTTTGATTTCTGTATGTGTGACTTTTGTGTCAGTTGGTATTCTTTAAGTAGTGGGTGTTTTAATTCTAACTATTTGAAGTTTGTTTATTCTTCAAGCAATGAGAAACTATTGAAAAGTTTTTTGAATAAGGGAAAGATATAATCAAAGTGTGATTTTTAAGAGGATTACTTCTTCAACAGTGAACAAGATGGAGTCAAGTGAGGCTAAATTAGAAGTAAAAAGTACAATTAGGAGAATTTTCCATTAGTGGAAATGGAGACTGAGAGGTGAAGACTGATTGGGATATGGCGGATGAGGGATAGGCAGAGAAGAAAGATGATGTTTGGGTTTCCAGTCTTCATTACTAGAAGATTTGGGGTGGGAGAGGTGGCAATCATTTATTGGTGAGGGTGTAGGGACAATGGGGTTGAATAGATTGACATGATAAAAGCAATAATACAGCTTGGTACTATCCAAATATTGGCTGTTATTGTGTGTCTGTCAGTTCGTTGTACTGGAGTGACTTGAGTGTTGCTGTGATACTGGAAGATTTTCCACTGGTATTCCGAATACCAGCAGAGTCATCCATCATGGACAGGTTTCAGCAGAGCTTCCAGACGAAGGCAGACTAGGAAGAAGGACCTGGCAGTCCACTTCTGAAAAAAATGACCGATGAAAACTTATGAATAGCAGCAGAACATTGTCTGATATAGTGCCAGAAGATGAACCCCTCAGGTTGGAAGACACTCAAAAGATGGCCAGGGAAGAACTGCCTCCTCAAAGCAGAGTCGACCTTAATGACGTGGATGGAGTGAAGCTTTCAGGACTTTCATTTGCTGATGTGACACAACTCAAAATGAGAAGAAACAGCTCCAAACATTCATTAATAATCAGAATGTGGAATGTACAAAGTATGAATCTAGGAAAATTGGATGTCATCAAAAATGAAATGGAATGCATGAAGATTGATATCCTAAGCATTAGTGAGCTAAAATGGACTGGTATTGGCCATTTTGAATCAGACAATCATATGGTCTACTATGCCAAGAATGACAAATTGAAGAGAAATGATGTTACATTCATCATCAAAAAGAACACTTCAAGATCTGTGCTGAAGTACAGTGCTGTCAGTGATAGGATAAAATCCATATGCCTGCAAGGAAGACCAACTGATATGACTATTATTCAAATTTATGCACCAACCACTAAAGCCATAGATGAAGAAATGGAAGATTTTTACCAACTTCTGCAATCTGAAATTGATCAAAATGCAATCAAGAGGCATTGATAATTACTGGTGATTGGAATGCAAAAGTTGGAAACAAAGAAGGATTGGTAGTTGGAAATATGGCCTTGGTGATAGAAACGATGCCAGCGATCGCATAATAGAATTTTGCAAGACCAATGACTTCTTCATTGCAAATACTTTTTTTCACCAACATTAACAGCAACTATACATGTGGGCCTCACCAGATGGAATACACAGGAATCAAATCGACTACCTTTATGGAAAGAGATGATAGAAAAGCTCAATATCATCAGTCAGAACAAGGCCAGGAGCCGATTGCAGAAAAGACTATCAATTGCTCATATGCAAGTTCAAGTTGCAGTTGAAGAAAATTAGAACAAGTCCACGAGAGGCAAAGTATGACCTTGAGTATATCCCACCTGAATTTAGAGACCATCTCAGGAACAGATTTGACTCATGGAACACCAGTGACCAAAGATGAGACGAGTTGTGGAACAACATCAAGGACATCATACATGAAGAAAGCAAGAGGTCATTAAAAAGACAGGAAAGTAAAAAGAGACCAAAATGGTTGTCAGAAGGGACTCCCAAACTTGCTCTTGAACATAGAGTAGCTAAAGCAAAAGGAAGAATTGATGAAGTAAGAGCTGAACAAAAGATTTCAAAGGGTGACTCAAGAAGACAAAGAATTATAATGACCTGTGCAAAGACCTGGAGTTAGAAAATCAAAAGGGAAGAACATGCACGGCATTTCTCAAGCTGAAAGAACTGAAGAAAAAATTCAAGCCTTGGGTTGCTGTATTGAAGGATTCTACGGGGAAAATATTACAACGTGCAGGAAAGATTTAAAGAAGTTGGAAGGAATACAGAGAGTCACTGTACCAAAAAGAATTGGTCGATGTTCTACCATTTCAGGAGGTATCATATGATCAAGAACTGGTAGTACTGAAAAAAGAGTTCAAAGCTGCACTGAAGGCATTGGCAAAAAAGAAGTCTACAGGAATTGACGGAATACCGATTGAGATGTTTCAACCAACAGATGCAGCACTGGAAGAGCTCACTCATCTATGCCAAGAAATTTGGAAAACAGTTACCTGGCCAACCAACTAGAAGAGATCCATATTTGTACCCACTTCAAAGAAAGGTGATCCAACAGAATGTGGAAATTATCGAACAATATCATTAATATCACACACAAGTAAAATTTTGCTGAAGATCATTCAAAAGCTGTTGCAGCAGTACATCGAAACGGAACTGCCAGAAATTCAAGCCAGTTTCAGAAGAGGATGTTGAGCAAGGGATATCATTGCTGATGTCAGATGGATCTTGACTGGAAGCAGAAAATACAAGAAAGATGTTTACCTTTGTTTTATTGACTATGCAAAGGCATTCGACTGTATGGATCATAACAAATTACTGATAATATTGCAAAGAATGGGAATTCCAGAACACTTAATTGTGCTCATGAGGAACCTGTACTTAGACCAAGAGGCAGTCATTCAGACAGAATAAGGGGATACTGTCTGGTTTAAAGTCAAGAAAGGTGTGGGTCAGGATTGTACCCTTTCACCATACTTATTTAATCTGTATGCTGAGCAAATAATCCAAGAAGCTGGACTACATGAAGAAGAATGCGCCATCAGGATTGGAGCAAGACTCATTAACAACCTGTGTTATGCAGCAGACACAACCTTGCTTGCTGAAAGCAAAGAGGACTTGAAGCACTTACTGATGAAGATCGAAGACGACAGCCTTCAGTAAAGGATCATACCTCAGCATGAGGAAAACAAAATCCTCACAACTGGACCAATAAGCAACATCATGATAAATGGAGAAAAGATTGAAATTGTCAAGCATTTTATTTTACTTGGATCCACAATCAATGCCCATGTAAGCAGCAGTCAAGAAATCAAACAAGACATTGCGTTGGGCAAATCTGCTGCGAAAGACCTCTTTAAAGTATTAAAAAGCAAAAATGTCACATTAAGGACTAAGGTGTGCCTGACCCAAGCCATGGTGTTTTCAGTTGCCTCGTATGCATGCAAAAGCTGGACAATGAATAAGAAGACCGAAGAAGAACTGATGCCTTGAATTATAGTGTTGGTGAAGAATATTGAATGTACCATGGGCTTCCAGAAGAAAGAACAAATCTGTCTTGGAAGAAGTACAGCCAGAACGCTGCTTAGAAGCAAGGACGGCGAGACTTCATCTCACATGCTTTGAACATGTTATCAGGAGGGACCAGTCCCTGGATAAGGACATCATGCTTGGTAAAGAAGAGGGTCAGTGAAAAAAAGGAAGACCCTCAACGAGATGGATTGATAACAGTGGCTGCAACAATGGGCTCGAGCATAACAATGATCATGAGAATGGCACAGGACTGAGCGGTGTTTTGTTCTCTTGTACATAGGGTTGCTATGAGTCAGAACTGACTGTATGGCACCTAACAACAACAACCGTATTGCTTACAAGTACTTTCATGTCCATTATCTCATTTGAATCTCACAACACTCCTGTGAAGTATTAATATGCCCATTTTACAAATGAGGACTTTGAGGCTCAGAGAGACTAAATGATTTGCCCATAACGTCGCAGGGGAAGGTCTTGACCCCAGATGTCTGGCTCCTTGCTTTGACAATGGCTTTCAGATACATTTTGGCTCTTGGTGGAGCTGTGTTCACCAGATGTTCAGTGTGGAAAGGTAGCCTCAAACCTCTACACAGAAGTCAGCTTATGTTTGCCTTTCAAAAGTCATGTCCTCAGACTTTAATTTTTTGGGGAGATTAGCTGATTCCATTTCTTTGATGCTGGTTCCCTGTGATCCTTCTAGAAGAAATTAATAATTACATATGACAGCTAGAGAAAAAAAAGAATCAGTTTCTAAGTTCATTAGCTGTTTTGAGAACATCTAGGATCCAGGGCCAAGGGTAGAGCCTTCTCTGAAATAAAACATTAATCCTTTCATCTAGGCAAGATGCCAGTTAGATCATTAAAATTCAAATGATGAGAGCCAAACCTTCGAGAATTGAGATAAATAAATGCATTTACCATACCTCGCACTGCCCAATGCCCACGCGCTCTCCAACAAAAGGCTGGGAAATCCCTCCTAATGTGTGTGATCTATTCCATTATCTCAACCACAGGTCAATAGGCCCAGGGCTCAGATGTCAAACCAACCTGTGGGTCAGACCTAACTTCCCAAATTATTTAAGTATTAGAGTTTTCTCTGGCATTAACTGAACTTTCCCAAGGACTAAATTGGCAGGTAGGTTTGCAGTTATGAACTAAAGGCTGAGTCTTAACCAGACCAAGTTGGAGAACTGAAGGAATGCTGGTAGTTTGTGGATATGAAGTTATCTTGCTGATGCAAAGTTTCCAAAAAAGCAGGACATTTCTAAAATTTTGGAAGCATTTTTCCTTTATTAAACAAAAGCTTTTACACTTTCCAATTCTTCCGCTTTAACAAAGCTTGTGAATTCTCTTTCAGGTGATTAAAATCCACTCAGAATTAAATACAGTTGCCCTGATCATGTCAAAAATGATGAAGGTGCTTTCCTTACTACAGAATGGAGTCGGATTTTTTAAAATTGATTTGTACTGCCATCTAGTGGTAAATCCGTGGCAAATTTCAAAATCCCACAGTGCATTTCTGTAGGTCTGCCTTTGGAGCCCTGGTGGTGTAGTGGTTAAGAGCTCGGCTGCTAACCAAATGGTCAGCGGTTTGAATCCACCAGCCGCTCCTTGGAAACCCTATTGGGGCAGTTCTACTCTGTTCTGTAAGGTTGCTATGAGTCAGAATCGACCCTACGGCAATGGATTTCGTTTGGTTTTACTGGGTTATTTGGCCTCAAGAACAATGTAGTTCCATATTTTGAAATGAAGATTTATATTTGCAAATATATAGAGAACTAGTTCTTGTACACAGCACACAAGGTACCCTCATATGTGTCATACAGATAAAGAAAAAAATTTAAGCATAAGTATGGAATTTTTTTAAGCATAAATATGGAAGACTCAGATCCTCGTATACCACAGAGATTGTTGAGCTTCTTGTATTAGCTCTTTTACCGAGATCTTTAGTTTTTACCATCATTACCCTCACATAAACAGTGTATTTCTCCTAGATAGATAAATCCAACCCTTGCCAACTAATCTAATGGACATTTTGTTTGGAAAGGAAGAATTGTGTAAAGTTTAAACATACAATTGTGTAAAGGTTAAGCCCGAAAGGAAGATGCTGCTTGGGTTCAAATACTAACTCAGAACTTGCAATCTGTGTGCCCTTAGGCATCTCCATGCCTCAGTTTCCTCATCTGTAAAACAGGAATAATAATTAAACCTACCTCATACCATAGTTTAAAAGAAACTATACTTAGCACAGGCGTAGTGGTTAAGACCTACGGCTGCTAACCAAAACGTCAGCAATTCGAATCCACTAGGCGCTCCTTGGAAACCGTATGGGGCAGTTCTACTCTGTCCTATAGGGTCGCTATGAGTCCGAATCTACTCAACGGCAACAAGTGAGTTATACTTAGCGCAGAGACTAAACCAGTTGTCATGAGTTGACTCCCACTCATGGCAACCCTACATGTGTTAGAGTAGAACTGTGCTCCATAGGGTTTTCCGTGGCTGATTTTCAGAAGTAGATTTCCAGGCTTTTCCTCCAAGGTGTTTCTGGGTGGACTACTTGAATCTCCAACCTTTCAGTTAGCAGCAGAGTACTTTAACCATTTGCACCACCCAGGAACTCCAGCACAGAGACTAGCACTAAGTAAATGCTCAATAAGAACACAAGGTCCATTGGTTATATTGGTAGATCATAGTGAATCTACTCTGCATAGTCCCTCAGGCAGCTGGGCTGGCAGGGCTGCTCCCTCCGCCATTCCATTGACGAATGGATCCTTAGACACACTGAGGCCCCCAGATCAGGTCTCTGGATATTACAGAGAGAATTCTTCCGTAAAAATTGGCTTTCAGATGCTGTATCAAAGTTGGTGAGAGATGTTGAGTGGGCCACAGAGAGCAGAGCTCTGCAGAATACCTTTGGGGTCCAGACCAGAGAGCTGGGTCAAGACCCTACTCCCCATCCTACACTAACGCCAAAGGGAGAGCTGTAACCCTAAAGGAGCTCAAGGCGGCTTGGGAAGCCTGAAAGCACTCAGAGATCAAATTTTCCTAAAGGGTAATTTCCACTTTTTTTTAAGTGCTGGATAATTTTCTTCAAAAGAAATGTTACATGGAAGCCCAGGATTTTGAAAAGATAAAAATAGGCAGGGTTGAGCAGACTTGGGACACCTGCAGGGGGCATCTGAGACTGAGCAATGTAGTTTAAAACCTTACATTATCCTTACAGGCTCAGGGATAGTAGCCAGAGTGCACCAGGAACTCAAAAGCCTTCTGAGCTCCCCCATAACATGCGCGCGCGCCCGCACACACGCACGCACGCACGCACGCACGCACACACACAAGAACACGTCTTTTTTGTATTATCTTCTTTCTGACTTGTATAGGGAGGAAGAGAGAAGTCACACCTTAGAATCCTGTAAAACTATCAGAGCTTGTGCAACAATTCCTCTTTGACTGCAGCCTGGGCCCTGCTTTTTTCCTATGGCTGTCTTGGCCGTAATAAGTCAAGGCTATGCTTTTAAAAGAGGGAAAATATTAGAAAAGTACGCATGATTCTAATTTACACTTGTGTGTAAGAGTACACATGGACAGCCTTGATGCCTATTGATTAATTTTGAGAAATGGCTTAAATGAACCAATGAGCCAAAAGATAAGTTGGATCCAGAAACAGATGTGGCTCTAACGTCCAGGGATGAACTCGAAGTCCATGAGACAACTCAGTGGATAGAGAACTAAAAGTCAGCTCTTGTATGTTTTATACTCTGAGTAAGAAATCTTCTGTGTGAAAGGAGACAGAGAAAAGCAAAATCAAAAAGTCCCTTACCCAAAACACAACCAGAAAGTCAGCTTGGAAAGAACCAAAGTTTTGGCCCAGTTTTCTTAAAATATTTTATAATGAAGCACACATTTTTTTAAAAAAAAATATATAACCGAGAACATCGGTCGCCTATTTTCAGATACTGTGCATGGGGAATTAATGTGTGTATTGGTTATCGCTGCAAAACAAATTATCTCCAAACTTTGTGGCTTATCAACAATCATTTATTATGTTGTAGGGGGAAAACTTCACAAAGTTTAGTAAAGCAAAAAGAAAGTTTTATTCAGCATATGTTCAAAAAGGCAAAAAGTAGGAAGCGGACAACCATGATGCTACAGCCATGTCTGTCCAAGGAAATATTACAGAACAGACAAAAGTGGGAAAACAGACAAGCATGCTGCCAGAGCCATGTCTGTCCAAGTCCAAAGACCATTACAGAGCATCAGTATATATTAACATTACAAATGGGCAAAACCATTGAAAGCTTTGCCTTTTCAGATTGGCTAGAAACTGCTACATTTTGAATTGTCTTTCTTAACAATCATTGGTACAGGTTTCAGTAAGGACAGTCAGGAGGGTCTTCATTGGTCCAGCAAATTTTCTATTCACTACATGCTAATAGAAAAAGAGAGAAAAGAAAAGTTTCCCTGAAAGATATTTTTATTCCCGAAAAGATTATTTCCAAGATTGTTTTAGCTATTGTCTTTATACCTCAAGGCCCAGTTGATGTGTCCTTGTGAGTCCTTGTGAGCCCAGCTCCAGCTGGGTCACATTCTTTATGGTCAAGGACAGAGGATAATAACTCCAATACTATTTCCTAAATCAATTATTTCATGGTTTCTGTGGGCCAGGAATTCAGACAGGGCACAGTGGGGATGGCTTTTTTTTGCTCCCGGATGTCTGGGACCTCAACTGGTAAACTTAGAGGCTGGAGGCTGGCATCTGAAAGCTTATTCACTCACATGTCTGATGATTGATGCTGGCTGTTGACTGAGGGCCAGCTGGAACACCCACATGTGGCCTCACTATGTGGCCTGGGCTTCCTCACAACATGGTAGCTAGGATCAAAGGACAAGCATCCCAGGACAGAGAGCCAGTGAAAACCTTATTGCCTTTTATGTCCTACCCCTGGAAATCATGCAGCATTGTCACTTCAATCATATTCCATTGGTTGATGCAATTACAAAGATCTACCTAGATTCCTTTCAAGGAGAGGGAACTTAGACGCTATTCCAATGGCACGTGGTAAGAAGAGCATACCTGATGTGTTATATATATAGGTGAAAAAAAACAGGTGCAGTTACTTTTAAAATACAATTTGCTGTTTACTAGCTATGTAAATGTAGGCTGTGCCTCAGTTTTCTCATCTGTGAAATTGGGCTAATAAGATATATCTCATTTAAAGAACCAAATGAGGATAGATATCGATGATATAAACAGCCTAACCTAGGAAAAGCACTCCATTTCTAATATACATAGTATATGCATATGTTTGTTTATGTGGGGGTTACAGGCTATTGAAAAGAAAGAAATAAACTGAGCTGGAATATGGAATGTAGGAGATACTGAGAAAGTGGTTCTTGAGTCGGCCTTAAGACCAAGCTGGCTTTAGATGGTCTAGGAGGGGCTGAGATGGGAGGACCCAACCTATTCTGAGCATGTGGAGGAATTGGAAAGACAGCCTTGACATCTTCCTGCCACAAAAGCACAGTCACCACTAACAATTTCACCTTATTACATAAGAAATAATACAACAAATAATAACGGCAAACTTTACACAGTACAAGGAGCCCTGATGGTGTAGTGGTTAAGCACTTGGCTGCTAACTGAAGGGTTGAAGGTTCAAATCCACCAGCCACTCCACAGAAAAAGATGTGGCAGCCTGCTTCCGAAAAGATCACAGCCTTAGAAACCCTCTGGGGCAGTTCTACTCTGACCTGTAGGGTTGCTATGTGTTGGAATCCACTGGACAACTACAGGTTTTCATGTAGTGCTAAAGGCTTTGTATTTATTAGCTCATTTAATTTCTTTCAACAATATGAGGTAGTTACGATCATTATCATCCCCATTCTACAGAGGAGGAAACTGAAGCTCAGAGAACTTAAAATAATTAACCCCAAATCATGTAGTTAGTGAATAGTAGAGCTGGGCCGTGAACCCCAGCAGTCTGGCTGGGCTCTTAACTGATGTATTAAACTTTTGGTGGTTAATCAGTGACATGTTTTTCACTCTGTTTAAGATTTCTCCACCATCTCGCCAAATCCCAAGCCAACTGACTAGAACTCTCTTAGGAAAGGTAAACTAATTCTAATATTAGCTGAAGTTAATACTAAATCAACAGAACATTACCTGAATTAGCCCCCAAAGTAGTGATTCTTAATTTTTAGGGCATTAGAGACGCCTCTGAAAATCTGACAATTAAGACCCCCTCCCCAGAAAGATGTACGTGTTACGGGGGGGGGTCTCAGGTCTCACTTGGAGCGGCTATAGAGACAAAAAGGGTGAAAGCGACAGAAGCTTTATTTGGTTGTCCAAGCAAAGGAGCACAGTGGGACTTGTGTCGTCAAGATGGCTCCCCAAACAATAGCTGAAACAGCTTTTATTAGGGGCAAAAACTGAGAAAGGGTCCTAGCGGGAAGGAGCAAGGTCATTGATTGGTCTGGCCCGAAAGGCATTCCTGGGGTGATTCCGTCCTTTGTGCTTGGTCAGTCCAAAAGCCTGGGGCAGGGACGGAGGGCTGAGGGTATCTCTCAAACTGGATCTTAGTCTCGGACACTTTGCTTCTGAAAGTCTTCCCCAAATCTTGGGGCAGTGAAGTTTGGTTCCGTCCAGTCGGAGTAAATTTCCAGGGTCACCCAGAGGACAGGTTGATGGTTCTGTGCATGTCAGGTAGGCCAGATCTGGTCTTACCTGGCTTTGCGGTCTGCAGCCCCAGCCTCTTGTTTTTCTTTATCTTGGACAGGAAGTTGGCCAATTGCCTAAAAAACATCTGGAGAAACCAGTTAGAGGGGGAGGTGGTTCATGCTACTCTACTTACAAGGAAGTTGGGGGTTAGTAATGGTGCTCGGAGGCTGTCGGCCTCATACCAAAAAAAAAAAAACTCGTCCTACTCATAGTGACCCTACAGGACAGAGTAGAACTGCCCTATAGGGTTTCCAAGGAGCAGATGGTGGATTCAAACTGCTGACCTTTTGGTTAGCAGCCATAGCTCTTAACCACTACACCACCAGGGTTTCCTGGCCTCATACATATACACATAAATATAAGAAGATGCATAGAATTTCAGGGATTCCCTGAAGGTCAGGGAGGAATCTGTAAGTTATAACCTCACCCCCCACCTCACAACTTCCAGAGCCAGATAAATCCCCTCCAAGTTCCAATGGTCTGGGGATCACTCCTGGGTTTCAGTGTCCTCCCATGAGCACAGATAATCACCAGTGCTTGGGCAGGAAGCTGCTCTGCCTACATGCATATTCAAATTACAAACTTTCTGGTCAACGGAGTATATTTTTTTGAAGAAGCGGTTGCATTCTTGGTGAGCCCTGGGGTCTGGTAATGCTGATGCATCCGTTCTGCCATTGTGGAGTAGGATCAGGCCTGAGCGGGGCCTTCTAGAGGAAGCCACTTCGACTAGACGGTGTTGCTGCTGCAGCATATACTGTCGGATTCCACTGGCTGTGGGCGATGAAAAAGAAACCACTTCCAGCCTAGGGGCCAAGAAACCACAATTAACCTAACCCAGGTCCCATCCCGGAACAGCCCTGCCCCCCATATATACTGGAGGAAGTCAAAAACATAATCAATGGTTCCCCAACACCCCCCCCACCCCGCCCCGTTCTGAGTTTAACAGCAGTGTTTATCGCCTCTCTAATTTTCTTCTATGCAAGGATCAAAACACACAGACGGTGTGGTATTAGGGAAAGGAATGAGTTTAGGAAACAGACGAAAAATGCCAAACCCACTGCCCTCGAGTTTATTCGGACTGAGGAGACAGATGTAGGTTCAAATCCTAGCTCTACTACTTGGACTAGTTACTTAACACCTCTGAACCTTTGTTTTCTAATTTAGAAAATTTGGACACCAATACTTACACTGCAGAATTGTTATGAGGATTAAATAAGATAATGCATTCCTGGCACGTAATAAGTACTCAATAAACAACTGCTAAAACCATACCTCATGATGTTTCTGGCTCACTATCAAATTTCCACTGAGATTTATATCTCATTTTGAGGGATGTGTTTAAGTCCTTGAATATCAAGAGCTATTGAGACTTAAAAAACCAAACAAAATCCATTGCCATTGAGTCGATTCCGAGTCATAACAACCCTATAGGACAGGGGAGAACTACCCCAGAGGGTTTCCAAGGAGCAGCTGATTGATTCCAATAGCTGACGTTTTAGTCAGCAGCTGAGCTCTTAACCATTACTCCACCAGAAAGCCAGAAATCCTAAACCCAATGAGTCAGAAGCCATAACTGCTTCATTGGTAAATGATTGGTGAATGTTGGCAGATAGTCAAAAACCCAAAGGTTGAAACTATTGTCCTGAGATAATCTTTAAACCTTAAACCAAAAATATCCCCGGAACTCTTAAGCCCAAACAATAGTTTAGTTTAACAAGTAAAAAAATGCCTTGAGCATTATGCTCCTTTAAGAATTATCCATATGGAATCAAAGTGACAATAGCAACTCAAAAGATTAGATAAGAACCTTAGGGGGCAGTGAATTTATGTTAATAGGGGAGGAACAACTCAAAAGGAGGATGAGAATGGTTGTACAACTCAAAGAATGTAATCAATGTCACTGAACTGTACATGTAGAAACTGTTGAATTGGTGTTTGTTTTGCTGTGTTTATTCTCAACAACAACATTGATTAAATAAATTTTTTAAAAAAACTCAAAGGACTCAGAGAATCATAATTGCCTTAAGAAATGAACAGGTGGAGCAAACTTCCTGTTCACTGTCAAGAGACAGGGTTGGTGTTAAATCATGACTACCCTGAGGGATGCTTGGTAGGGAGAGGGGCTTGGTCTTCAAAGTTTTCTGTAATCCATTGGTTCCCCGAAAAGAGTTGGCTCTAAAGAATTTTGGAAAGGCTCTTCATCTGTTAGCTTGGAGGTAAGGAAAGTCTTGAGGAATTCACCTGGATTTATTTATACTCTGTATTTTTAAAACAAACAAAAAGCACTTGAAGAGGTTTGCACTAAAAGACGTACAATAGATTTAACAATCTAGAACTCAGGATCGAGAAAAAAGAGAAGCAGATACGATAACCCTAAAGCATACAACAGTTATTGTATAAATTTTGTTCTGTGCTTCTTGGCAGGCAAGAATGAAAAGAGAAACAGTAAGGTGCATACTTTCATCAGAAAAAAATAAAATTTGTGGGGGAAGAAAGTTCTTTCTTGGCCTTAAAGTCTGGTGAAAATTTCTCACGCAGACTGTATGTAAGAACTGGAGTCAGGCCAGGTACTGTCCTTAACAACTGCGTTATAGCAAATAAATGGTTTTCATGTGGCTATTTGTTATAATGACCTGAAATAAAACACCACCAAAAGGGAAACAATCAGACAACACCAAACTATGGAACATACTAACGTGGCTTGTGTCTTCAAAACATCAACAATCATGAAAATAAAAGGTGGGGGATGGTGTTCAAGATTGTTGTTATCATTTGCTGTGGAATCAATTCTGACTCACAGTGACCCCATGTGTATGTTACAGAGCAGAACTACTTAATAGGGTTTCCTTGGCTGTAATCTTTATGGAAGCAGATTGCCAGGTTTTCTTCTGCAGTACCGTTGGGTAGGTTTGAATTGCCAAACTATTCGAGCACAAAGTGTTTGCACCACCAAAAAGATACTAAAGATACTGAAGAAACATAACCGTTTGTAATGCATAATCTTGATTGTATCCTGGTTTGTTTTTGTTTTTTGTTATAAGATATTTTGATGATAATCTAAAAAATTTGAATATGGACTGAATACTTATTTAACAGTATAGGAAATTATTGTTAGGTATGATAATGGTATTGTGGCTGAGTGAAAGAATGTCCTTTTATTTACTCTTTTATTTTTGGAGATTCATCCTTAACTATTTAGATGAGACTTTGAAATGGTTCCAAAAATACATATATATATACAAATAATAATATTTGACAAAATGTTAACCAGTATCAAATTTAGGTGAGGGGCACATTGGGTGGGTATATATTCTAGTATATATTTATTCTAGAATGTTTTCACAATAAGAAGTTAGAAAAAGAAAACACTGGGAAAAAACTCAGAGGAACATGGATTTGCCAGAGAGGAACGAACACCTGCAAACTATACTAGCCACACCAGGCTGGGGGGAAGGAGCTTTTAGATTTGCCACCGAAGTCTAGGGGCCCTTTCCTGTCCTCTATCCCCACCACCTCCCCCTGAAACTGCAGTCTGCTAACTGCAGAATCCACGTTGGGCAGAGCAGGGGAGCCAGGCCCAATCAACCTCGGGAAAACAGCTTTGGCTCATCAGAAGGCAGTTGCCATGAGCAGGCTGGTGGCACACACGTGCTGCCTAGTCCTAGACCTCTGTACATTAGAACTGCCGGAAACTAAGTCTGACACATGCTGATCCTTCTCCTCTCCTATGTGGTTTCTGGTATTTCAGTCTTAAAAGTTAGGAAGTATGTGTGTGTGTGTGTGATGGAAGAGGAGGGAGTCTGGCTATAAAAGCCATGTAACTAATATTTATCAATTAAAAAAAAAAAAGTTGCTGTCAAGTGGTTTCTGACTCACGGCAACCCCATAGGTGTCAGAGTAGAACTGCCCTCCATGAGGTTTTCAGTGGCTGATTTTTCAGATCACCAGACCTTTCTTCTGAGGCACCTCTCGGTGGACTCAAACCTCCAACATTTGGGTTAGCAACCAAGCACATTAACCATTTGTACCACCCAAGTACCTAGTATTTATTAATACTATTTCATAATTAATATTTATTAATTCTTAGAATGGAGTCTTGGTGGCACAGTGGTTAAGAATTTGGCTGCTAACCAAAAGTTGGCAGTTTGAATCCACCAGCCACTCCTTGGAAACCCTATGGGGCAGTTCTACTCTGTCCTATAGGGTTGCTATGAGTTGGACTCGACTCGACAGCAATAAGTTTGGTTTTTTGGTAATACTTAGAATTACTATTGATAATCAACCATACTCAATTGTTAAAATTGTTGATAAATAGCATTCCCTCTCATTGTCACCCCAACTCCTCCCTGGAACCTCCCCACAATCCAGCAACTAAAGGGTTAGTGCATGGCACTAAAGGGTCCTCCAGAACCTGCTCCAGCACAATCTTTTTTTTTTTTTAATTGTTCTTTAGATGACAGTTTACAGAGCAAATTAGGTTCTCATTAAACAATAAACATACTGTTTTGTGACATTGGTTGCCAACACCATCACATATCAGCAATCTCCCTTCTTGACCTTGGGTTCCCTGTTACCAGCTCTCCTGTCCCCTCCTGCCTTCCCGTCCTTGCCCCTGAGCTAGTGTGCCCATTTAGTCCCATTTTGTTTTATGGGCCTGTCTAATCTTTGGCTGAAGTGTGAACTTCAGGAGTGACTTTAGTACTGAGTTAAAAGGTGTCTGGGGGCCATACTCTCGGGGTTTCTCCAGTCTCTGTCAGACCAGTAAGTCTGTTTTTTTTTTTTTTTTTTTTTTTTGTGAGTTACAATTTTGTTCTACATTTCTCTCCAGCTCTGTCTAGGACCCTCTATTGCAACCCCTGTCACAGCAGTCGGTGGTGGTAGCCAGGCACCATCTAGTTGTGCTGGACTCAATCTGGTGGAGGCCATGGTAGTTGTGGTCCATTATTAGTCCTTTGGACTAATCTTTCCCTGTGTCTTTGGTTTTCTTTATTCTCCCTTGCTCTAGACAGAGTGGGACCAGTGGAGTATCTTAGATGGCCACTCACAAGCTTTTAAGACTCCAGACTCTACTCACCAAAGTAGGATGTAGAACATTTTCTTTATAAACTATGTTATGCCAATTGAGCTAGATGTTCCCCAGGACTATGGTCCCCACAGCCCTCAGCCCAGTAATTTGGTCCCTCAGGAAGTTTGGATGTGTCTATGAAACTTCCATGACCTTGCCTTGTACAAGTTGTGCTGACTTCCCCAGTATTGCGTACTGTCCTACCCTTTACCAAAATTACCACTTACCTGTTGTCTAGTTAGTGTTTTCCCCTTCCCACCCTTCCCCTCCCTAGTAACCATCAAAGATTGTTTCTTTCTGTATGAAAACCTTTTCATGAGTTTTTATTATAGTGTTCTCATACAATATTTGTCCTTTTGTGATTGACTTATTTCACTCAGCATAATGCCCCCCAGATTCATCCATGTTGTGAGATGTTTCACAGATTCATCATTGTTCTTTATCATTGTGTAGTGCTCCATTGTGTGTATGTACTATAGTTTATCAATTCCTCTGTTGATGGACCCTTAGGTTGTTTCCATCTTTTTGCTATTGTGAATAATGCTGCAATGAACATGGGTGTGTATTTGTCTATTCGTGTGATGGCTCTTAATTCTCTAGGATATATTCCTAGGAGTGGGATTGCTGCTCCAGCACAACCTTGACCTCTATTCTGATAGGAGGGAACAGTCTCTGCCTTTACTAGTTGTTACGTGTTTTTCCAGTTCATCCCTGCTTAGTATGCGCCCAGCACTGCCCTCAAAACTCTGCGATACATTATCTCACAACAACCCCAAAGCGTATTCTATTAGTATTTCCTTTTATATATGAAGAAACTGAGACCCAGAGAAATTTAGTAATTAGTCCAAAGCCACGTAGCTAGAAAGGGTAGAGCTCCAAATCACTGCTCCCTATTTTCTTCCGGTACCCCCGGAATTGACCTGTCAGAATTCCTTTATCCTAAGAAGAGGAAAAAGAGCAGCCTACAAGAGTTCAGAGGCTACAGCCCCAGGGCTCAGAGGAGTCTCTCAGGGACCCCTTCTCCAGGTTACATCTCCTTATATAAAGACAAGGATAGAGGTCCTAGGTCATAGTAAAACCCCACAAGGAACAAGCAGACTCTCCACCAAGCAGCTTTCTAAAGCTGCACAATGGTTTGGGCTCTCCTCACTATGGAAACTCAAAAGCAGGGACGGATGACCCAATAAGCAAGATACACACGGGCGTACTTGTGCTTACTTACTAATCGGTAGTGAAATTCCACATTGTGCACTACCGATTACTAAGTAAGCACAAGTACGCCTGTGCGTACCTTGCTTACTGGTTAGTCTGCCTCTGCTCAAGGGGACCCTTCACCTGCAGTACCTGCACCACCTGTGCTACCTGTGGAGGGCACAGCAGGGCTGAGCACGTGGGTATGATCCTCTTTAACCTTTCAAAGCCGTGGAAAAACTTGGCAGAGCTGTCTGAGTAACCTGGACACTTTCCTGGCTACTACCCAGGCTCCGAGAGTTTGGCTGCAGGAACCTTAAGCCCAAGTCCTAAGAATCCCCTGAGACTTCCTGGCCCCTCCTTCAGACCCTGCAATGAAGGGCGGCGCACCTCCTTTCACCCTTGTCTCCCCACCACCCCCTACCCCCAACTTCCTGGTGACCTTCTAACTTTGCTTTTGCCTTTCCCATGGCGCTTAGCCCCCGTGTGACCTGAAGACTCTATAACCCTAAAAACCAGTCCTGCTAACCAGCTGGCCTGGGTACAATTGCACGTAGGAAGCAAAGTCATGGGACTGAAACCAGAAGAAAACCCATTCATGAGAGGAGCAGGTGGCAGCTGGAAAACAGAAGGAGTGAGAAAGGAAGGCCAATTTCTACCTCCTAAAGGGCCTGATTAGCTGGGGATTTCAGAGTGAGTCACTCAACGTGCCTAAGACCCCTTTGCCCCTCTCCTAATGAAGGCAGCGATGCTGATCATATGCCCACATCCGTCCCAGCAGGGCTCAGAGGAGCAATCCTGCTGACAGGAGTTTTGAGATGGAAAGCAGGAAGGAGAGGGGGTGGGGAGGGCCAAGGCTGTCAGGCAGTCAAGAGAAGTTCTTTATCTAACTCCACTCTCCAATTTGACACCACCTAAATATTTCTGAGAGCATCTTTAAATAATTTTATTTATTTTTAAATTTCACAAGTAATATATTTTCTTTGAAGAAAGGAACAAAAGAAAAATAAAAAGAAGAGAGAAATGTCATTTATAATACTACTAAAACATAACCACATCCAACATTTAGTATACGTATGTAATACTGCACTTGTTCTCATGAACATCTTTCCATGTCAATAAATCCACTTTTACCACACCTTTTTTAATGGCTGCAGAGTATTTCATCATATGGAGAAAAGCCAGTCTCCTATTATTGTGCATTTGGATTGTTTCTGAGGGAAATTAAAGTACGTTATGAATTATGATGATATCCCACCCTCTTTTACAGTTCTCAACCCCATCCACTCACCCTCTCACCCCAACCTGGCTACTCTGCCTTTTTGTACATTATTTTCCCTTAGAGTCAACCTCAGGAAGTTTCTAGATGTTTTCCTATGTGAATCCTGTCCATAAATATGTGTTGTAGGGACCACAGCATTCTTTCTTTCTTTCTTGGACTTCCCCTTCCTAGCCCTAGGAGATAACAGCCCACAGCTGAGGCAAAACTGATGCCTTGTTTCCAACATTTGTCTTTTATTAGTAGAAAGTGATCCTCAATTACACCTTTGGAATCTCCCACTCATATTAGAGTTTCCTGCTGGACTAGACCAGGGACCCTGGAACTTGTTCCTGAGAGAGTGAAAGTTCAAAGTTCTGAACACGCTAGCTAGGAGGTTAAAATACTCCTGCAGTAAGAGAGGGCTGAGAGAGGGGTGGGGAAGAAGATATGCCAAATAGGGGAGAGAGAGAGAGGGAATTGATGCTGGAGGCAGCCTTTTCAATTAACCCTCACTTTTTCCTCCTCACAACAACCAAGACATATACACACACAAGTACACACCCAGGCATGCTCCACAGCCTCTGCACATACGAGATGAGAAGTTTTCATGAAGAGACAAAAATTATAATTTGTGCATTTCAGAGGGAGAAAAGCCAGGATCTAAGGAGTCCCTGGGTGGTGCAAACGATTCACGTGGTCAGTTGCTAATCAAGAGGTTAGAGTCCCCTCGGAGACACCTCAGAAGAAAGGCCTGTAAATCTGCTTCTGAAAAATCAGCCATTGAAAATCCTATGAATGGATAAACAAAACATGATATATACATACAATGGAATACTACTCAGCCAGTAGGAGAAATGAAGTCTTGTTACATGCTACAATATGAATGGAGCTGGAAGACATTATGCTGAGTGAAGTAAGTCAATCACAAAAGGACAAATATTGTATGGCGTCACTTATATAAAAAGACAAGAAAAGGCAAATGTATAGAGAAGAAAGTTTATTAGTGGTTATCAGGGGCAGGAGGGCAGAGGAAGGGGGATTTAATGGTGATGGAAATATCATATTGCATTGACTAAGGGTAGCGTTGCGCAGTCAATTATTGTAATTGCTGTCAAGAAGTTGTACAACTGCAAAACGTTGAATTGGCAAGAGTCGTATGATAGACATACTTACAAAAAAAAAAAAAAAGTACCTGTTGAGGCTGCTTATGTGCAGCAAGAAACCTCATGGGATTTGGTTCCTTGGTTTGGAGGTTTAGGGTCATGGTTTCATGGGACATCCAGTTAATTGGCCTAAAACATTTTTAGTGCTTTTGTTCTGTCTCCTAGTTTGCTGCATAGTGCCCAGGGTCTTAAAAGCTTGCAAGTGGCCATCCAAGGCACAACAACTGGTCTCTATTCACCTGGAACAGCAGAGGAAAAAGGAGAGTCAGGAATAGAAGGAGGATATGGAATGTGTGGCTTATTGCCTCCATAAACAACTGCCTCCTTTGCTATGAGACCAGAACTGGATGGTGCCTGGCTACCATTACTGAACATTTTGATCAAAGAGTCTATAGCAGAATTCTGAAAAAAGGGGAAAAATGCAGAACAGAATTTCAAATTCTCATGGACTGCAGACTTCCTGGAGCCATAAAGGTTGGATGAACCCCTGACACTATTGCCCTGAGATAATCTTTAAATCTTACACCAAAAATATCCCCTGAAGTCTTCTAAAACCAAACAATAGTTTAGCTTAGCTAATAAAAAAATGTCTGCCTTGCACATTATGGTCTTTTAAAAACTGTCTATATAGGATCAAAGTAACAACAGCAACTTGAAAGATGAGCTAGGAACCTCAGGGGGCAGTGAGTTTATATTAAGGGTGGGGGGAACAACTCAGAAAAGGAGGGTGAGAATGATTGCACAACTCAAAGAATGTAATCAGTGTCACTGGATTGTACATGCAGAAACAGTTAATTGGTGTATGTTTTGCTGCATATATTCTCAACAACAACCACAAAATAAAATTTTTTTAAAAGTGATACTGAGATCCCAGGAAATATAGACGGGACACTGACCACGTCAGCCATGGTAGATTAGTGTTGCTGTTGTTATAGTTATTCTACTTTTGCAAAAACAAATAAATAAACCCTGTGCAATAATAGAAAAAAAAAAAAAGAATGTAACCAACATCACTAAACAATATATATAGAAATTGTTCAATGGGAACCTGTTTTGCTGTGTACACTTTCACCAAAAATATACACAATTCAAATTACACAACTCGAAAAATGTAATCATGTAACAGAATTGCACATGTAGAAACTATTGAATTGGTGTATGTTTTGCTGTGTATAGTCTCAAAAACAACAAAATTAATTTAAAAAATTTTTTAATGTTATAGGAAAAAAAAAAGAAAACCCTATGGAGCACAGTTCTACTCTGACCCACATAGAGTCTCCATGAGTTGAAATGACTCCATGGCAACTAGTTGGTTAAGGACCAAGTACAATGATCTGTTTTGCCCCATGGAACAATGCCAGCATCAGAGGCATCCTGTGGATGCTCAGCCAGCTTTGGGCTGAAATTAAGATGTCTGATACATATTTTTGCACCTTTCCGCTCTCCTCATTTTCCTAGTCTCAGTGACATTGCTTTGGGGTCCTCTCCTTTTCTCATTTCCTCACTGGAACTTCAAGAACCCCCTTGAGACA
>NW_004444032.1:10441489-10456120 GCF_000243295.1 Trichechus manatus latirostris | reverse complement strand
AGAAAAAAAGGAAATGAGGTGGGGAGTGGTGGAGGCCACTCTGCTTTTAGCACTTAAAGGGAGGCCACAGGAAGGGGAGGATCCTGCAGGGAGTGTCCCAAACAGCCACACCTCTGACTTCCCTGTTTCAGTCTCTTAAGGGTACCTGCCTTCCAAGTCGCCCACACTTGAAAACCTGAAGTCACCTTTGACTTCCCTTTGTCCTTTTGTTCTCACTCTTAAGCATCCACTGATAGCAGTAGTGCTTCAGTGATAGAACCCTCACCTTCTATGCGGGAAACTTGGGTTCGATTCCCAGCCAGTGCACCTCATATGCAGCCAACACCTGTCTGTCAGGGGAGGCTTGCACGCTGCTATGATGCTCAACAGGTGTCAGTGGAGCTTCCAGACTAAGACAGACTAGGAAGGAAGGCCTGACGATCTACTTCTGAAAATCAGCCATGAAAATGACAATGGTCAGATGGCCTTGTGCATAGGGTCACCACAGTTGTTCTGTGGTGTCTTTCTTCCTAAACGCTTTTCCACTCCTATCCCTTCCTTTTTATTTCCATAGCAACTACCCTAATTTGGGCCTTTCCTCCTCACTTTTGAATGCCAGCTTCCTATTTGGCCTCACTTTCCTTGCCCCCACCTCCTTCTTTCCTTCACCAAGCCCATTTCCAACGATCAGATTAATGTCCCTAATAGATGATTGGGATTACGTTGCCCGCCTGCTAGAAAACTCTCAATGGATCACCATTGCCAATAGAATAAAGTCAAAATTTTTTGGCCTGGAAGGAAAATCCCACCACAATTAAGCCTTATCTTGTTCTACCTCCCTTTTCTCACCCCAGCTACTTCATCCATCTCCCAAGCATGCCAAGCCATGCGGTCTTTGCCCTGGAGTGCCCAGCCTTTGTCATTTTACCTTTGGAAATAAAAATGACTGTTCAAAACAAATCTCCATGATTCTTATCTCCCTCTTCTATGGCTTTATTATTTGTACTTTCATTACCCTGTATTTTATTACCTGGTTTGTGTTATATTTCTCCTATAGAATTACAGTTCCTCAAGGGCAGAGGCTAGTTTTGTTGGTCATAGTACTGCCCACAGCTTCAGGAAATTCTGAGTTTATGTTTGTGAACTGGCTCAGTAATTATCTGATGATTACCCTGGTAGCTCTGGCTGATACACACAGAAGAGGTGGTCACTGGCCCTGGAAGGCTCAGCGGCTCGCCCACCTCCTGAGTTCCCAGTTCTACATTTGCCGAAACAGAAATGGCTGAGTCTAGATGAGTCCTGAGAAACATGAGGGTTTCCAAAGTGGGACCTGTCTCAGGGTGAGGGCAAAGTCTCTGAGATGCCCTTGCCAGGAGGAGAGCAGCGGTACCCCAAGCCACAATTAGCCCTTGATAGCAGCTAGGCGGAAGTGGCTGGTTGGCCTCTAAGGGCTTGGGCCCAACAGTTGGCTGGCGTGACACAGCTCTCTGAAGAATTTTCTGTATTTGGGCAGGAGAGGGTGGCAGTGGGGCCAGGGCAGGAAACCCTGCTGAAGGGCAGACCCTCCTTCCAGGGCCCAGGTGCTTTCAGTTGAACTCTTAAAATGCAAGAAATGGAAGAACTCTGCAGCAGGACTCATCAAGCTCTGCAGTGACTCCAAGCTCTGCCCAGTTACCATCAAGTCCACTCAGACTCATGGCGACCCCATGTGTCAGAGTAGAACAGTGCTCCATAGAGTTTTCTTTCTTTTTATTTTATTGTGGTTATAAACGTATATATAACAAAACATACACCATCTCAACAATTTCTACATGTCCAATTCAGTGACATTGATTACATTCTTCAAGTTATGCAACCATTCTCACTATCCTTTTCCCGATCAGTCCATCATCATTAACGTTACCTCAATGACCCTTCCACAGGGTTTTCAACGGCTGATTTTTCAGAAATAGATGGCCAAGGTGCCTCTGGGTGGACTTAAACTTCCAACCTTCCAGTTAGCAGCCTAGTGCATTAACCATTTGCAGAACCCAGGGACACACAACCCTGGAAGTCCCTAATTAACCACCCTTGGCTGAAACTTCTGGTGCCTCCCACCTCCTCAGCAGGGGACCCAGTGATGTGGAAAATGCATCTCCTCCTGCTTCAAAAGGGCATTTTCTAAGCCCTCCTTACCCAAAATATGTCCTCCCACCAGTGGGGAGCCCCAACAGACATGCTAATTATATTGAGACTGATTTAATATAATTAGGTTAGCTAAGTGTAAGAGTTTCCCATTAGCAGACAGAGTTCCCCGTTAAGACAGGCTGTTAGGAGGAAACAGAAGGCAGAGAATATATAAGCCACATAACTTCCTGTAATGAAGGCAGTAGGCGGGGAGAAGCAAGAGAAAAAAAGCATGGGGTTGGGGTGTAAATTAGAAATGAGCTCAGGGGGAACCACCAGCCTGGGGCAGAGAGTTTGTGTAACAACCACCACTGTAGTCGCTAACACTTAGGAACCTGGCCCTTGCTACAAGCACGCTAAACCTGCACTGTCCAGTAGGTAGCCACTGGCCACGTGTGCCTATTGGACGCTTGAGATGTGGCTAGTCCAAATTGAGATGGGTAGCAGTAAAATACACACCAGGCTTCAAAGCCTTAGTACAGAAAAAAAAGTAAACTATCTCATTAATATTTTTAAAATACTGATTTCATGTTAAATGGAAATGACTAGGTTTTTACATATTGGGTTAAATAGACTATATCATTAAAATCAATTGCACTTGTTTCCTTCTAAACTTTTTTGACGTGGCCACTGGAAAACTAAACATTATGCAAGTGTCTTGCATAATATTTCTATTGGACAGTGCTGCTCTAAACACATCATCATGCCTGATCCTCAGCACAGCCTGGTGGCGTAGCACTAGTCTCATTTCCTTCTAACAGAGATAACACTCAGGTTCCAAGAGGTTAAGAAACTTTCCCAAAGTCACACAGCTGTTAAAGGAAAGACCAAAGGGGTATGCAAAATTGGCAGTGGAGAGATCATAAGGTGAGCAATGGGGATGGCTTGGACTTGGATGGTAGCAGTGGGATAGGGGCAAATAAACAGATTTGAGATACATTTAGTAGGTAAAAATACTCACTAACGGATTGTATGTGAGGAGGAGTGAGAAGGAGGGAAGAAAAGATGACTCCAGGCATCTGGCTTGAGGCACGGAAGGATTTGGGGTCACAGGACCTGAACAGCACAGGGGAAAAGGCATAGATGTAATATTCAACTGCTAACCTTCCGTTTACTGTCTGTGTTATCCAAGAAGTCATGCCACCTCTCTGGACTCAATTTCCTCATCTAGAAAATGGGAATAATAGAATCTCTCTTAACAGGCTTGTAGTGAAAAAGAAATAAGATGATATAAGGGAGTCCCTGGGTGATGAAAATGGTTAACGTGCTCAGCTGCTAATCGACAGGTTGGAGGTTCTAGTCCACCAAGAAGTGCCTCAGAAGAAAGGCCTGGTGTCCTACTTCTGAAAAATCAGCCATTGAAAAAACCCTATAGAGCACAGTTCTGCTCTAACACACAGGGGTTACCAAGAGTCTGAACTGACTCAATGGCAACTGTTTTTTTTGTTTTGTTTTGAACATATAAAAGTGTGACAAATGTTTGTTGCCTTGTTAACTGTTTAAAAAGAGAGAGATTTCAAGATCGAGAAAGATTCCTGTCTTCCCCTCTCTTGTTAGTGCCCAGGCTGCTAAATCAATGATTAGCTCCTAGGCCACCCACCCTGGGAAGCTCATCAAAGAGAGTAGAATGGCTTTCTGTCTCCCAGGGAGGCTGCCTGACTGGAGTCACAACCCCTTTCTCACTGGAAATTGTGGAGCTAGGTTAGGGCCACAAAGCCGAACAAACTCCCATCATGTCAAGCCTGCCCTGGACAGAGATCCAAGAGGTGATTAGGGCCCCACCTACAGGGCCCCAGATGCAGAACTGCATACCCTTAGGGGCAAACTTACTCTCTACCCCCTCAGCGACTTCTTCACTGTGCCAAGACAGAACTCTCCCAGTCCTGTCAATTGCACTGAGCTGCACATTGTATTCTATGAGAACAGTGCCCCTGGAGGTGTGCGATGAGGCCTCTCTGAATCAAACTGCCAGCTGCCTCCTCTATCCCAAACAGTTGCTTTAGCAGTACAACCACTTAACTAGTTGCCATCAAGTCAACTCCAACTCATAGCCACCCCATGTGTGTCAGATAGAACTGTGCTCCTTAGGGTTTTCAATGGCTAATTTTTCAAAAGTAGATCACCAGGCCTTTCTTCTTAGGTGCCTCTAGGTGGACTCGAACCGCCAATGTTTTGGTTAGCAGCCCAGTCGAGCCAGTTGACACTTTGTACCACTCAGGGACTACCCTCTTGCTCTGTTGCTGTTGTTGGTTGTCATGGAATCAATTCATAGAGACCTCTAGTCCTAAACCAAACTGTTGCCATCTAGTCGATTCTGACTCATAGCAACCCTATAGGATAGAGTAGAACTGTCCCATAGGGTTTCCAAGGCTATAATCTTTACAGAAGCAGACTGCCACATCCTTCTACCACCAAGAAGTTGATGAGTTCAAATTGCTGACCTTTTGATTTGCAGCCGAGCGCTTAACCACTGCGCCGCTGGGGCTCCTTCCTCTAGCCCTAAAACCAAAAACCAAACCCCTTGCTGTTGAGTGAATGCTGACTCATAGCCCTAGCCCAAGGCAAATCTGAGTCCCTTCTTCCCTCAGTTGCAGTCCCAGTCCGGAGAGGATCTGCCCTGACCTCTATCCTGATGTTAGCACAGTAAGTTGACATTTCTGTTTCTATCTGTCATTCCCATTAGACTGGGCAGGTAGATCTTACTTTCTCTGTATTTTTAGCTCCTGGTGCAAAGTGGTGTTCAGTAAATGTTTGTTGAAGGAATGAATAAATATGTCTCTACTAAGACTTCTGCTGACAGTGGTTTACCCCAGAGATGGTTGTTTTTTAATCAAATGTTCTTTAAAACCAAGAAGACTTCAGGACCCAAAGGATTAACGCTCCAGTGATGGTATATCTGACCGTGACCCTTAGGGAAAAAGGAGGTAGCCCTTCCAGTCCTTATCAGATGATGCCAAGTAGGCAACCACCTATTTCTAACACTTGTCCCAGCCTACCCGTGGAAGATTTCTTGTGAGCTGGACTGAGGTGCTTGGAGATGGCTTTCCAGTTGCATCTTCTGGCAGAACTGTTAGGTATCTGGAGCCTGTGACAAGGCTGACTTTTCTCACATCTCCACCCAAGCTTCACCAGCTAGGCCTTAAGAAACATGGCCTGGCTTATCTGGGCTGTAATTTCCACACCGTTTGGAGAACCCCCACCTCCTGATTCATCATTATGGGCCTTTTCTATCTCACATTTCTGAGTGTCTGTGAACAGCACCATCCCATGGTGGGGCCTGGACTAGTGTGAGGTGAGTGAAGTGCTCGCAGGCCTGGGGTACAAAATTTAAGGGGACACCCAAAAACTCAGTTATCAAGATTAATAATATCTTAATACAGTCTTTAAAATGTTTTGATATTTTGTTCATCATGGATTATTTTGCATTAATTTTGATTTGTAAAATTATTCATTAAAACATTTTTTATCTTGATTACTGTGTTTGTTGGCGGCCCCTTAAATTTTGCACCAAAGGCAAGTGCTTCATTTACCGCATTTTAGACTCAGTCTCCAAGGAATTGAGTGTAAGGATCTCAGCTCTGGATCTAACTGGTGCTGGCTTTAGCACCAACATTAACCTGTGAGAATCAACTCGAAGGAGCATGGTAAGTTGGTAATTGGTCTTGAGCCATTGCTAGAGCGTTCTTTCTGAAAGCCAAGCAAACAGATAGGCAGGGGGCCAAGTCTATTGTTCCAGTTTCCACAGCCTTGAAAGGCTCTCGGGCTCCATGGTCTGGTGATCAGCGGTGTAAGGGTTTCTGGCCAATCAAAGGCCTTTGATATGGATGCCAGCATCTACATTTTCCATTCTGGGAACAAAGCCACCGAAAGCCACAGCCACCCTCCCCCACATAAGTGAGGAAGTGACTGCTGGCTGGGGGTGGGGACAAGGCCTGCAAGGGCAAGGGTCGGGACAAGGGAGCCCTTATCCTGGCTGCTTGCCCATTCCCTCTGGTACACACTGAAAACCTCACTCTTTTGTACTGTCCAGACCTGCAGTTGTCTTATCCCTCTTGTCCCCCTTGGCCAAAGCAAACAGATCTCTGTTCCTCCCATCCCAGCAAATGTATTTCAAGATTTTCCCTGCACTGGTTCAGAACTTAGCTCTGGGCCCGACTGTGCCCTATTTCATGAACCCAATGCAGTTTCCTTTTTTCAAGTGTGCAAAAGGGAGTGAGCTGTTTTGTTATGGAGGCAGAGGAGGCACCGCCGGTGTTCCCCTAATAAAGCCTTCAGACTTCTCTTCTGAGTAACTGGGGTATCAAGTTCATTGACAAAGTCCTTTTGGGAGATACACCACCTGGGGGATACCCCCTAGAAAGGTAAGTATCTGGGCTAATTTGACTGATGTTTTGGAGGAATGCAGGCGAACAAAAGGTAGTTTCCACTGGCCAAATTTTTTTTCCACTTCCTGTTTTTTGTAATTTTGGTGTCTTCCGGTGTCAAACCACCAAGTTTCAGAATCAAATGAAGCTCGTAACAGTCAGTTAGGCCCATAAAGGCCTGCTACAAGGTCTTCATCAACCCCATAGCCTGAAAACTAGATTTCATGAAGCCAACCATTTTCAAAGAACAGGCTTTCTCAATGGCATCAGCAAGCAAAAACCCCTGCTCACAAACACTCTGAGCTCACCATTCTGAATCAGGCTCTTAATATTGCGCCTGAATCTCTTGAAATATTTTCCCCCAATGCTGACCTGATGGAGACTTGTATTTTTTTTTGGAGAGTATTTGCATGATTTGCACTTTAGCCCCCCAAACTCCCTAGGAATCACTGTGGGTTTCTTTTCCTGCATCTAGCAGTTGTGAGGAAGCAAGGACACACTGCAGAGCTGGTAGGCCTGGGAAAGCCTCTGCATCCACAACAGACTGAAGGCAGAGCAGCTTCATCACACTGTCAGAGACGGAAGTGTGGGTGTGTGTTAGGTTGCTGTGGCAACCAAGGCAGCAGAGCCGTGAACAAACCACAGAAGGCAGAGCAGATTAAACAAGGGGGCGTTCCAAGCAGCCTGTGTACTCCAGGGACTGGGTTTAGCTCAATCAGGGGGAACATCAGCATCCAAAACTCTTCAATGACGCAGAGGAAGCCACAGGAAGCAGTCAATGGCTAGTCATCATTGATTTGCAGTCACAGATGTTAGAGCAGGAAGGATTTGCTAAGATCATCCAGCCCAACCCCTCACTTTAAAAGGAAGTAGAAGTCAGGAAAGTACTTCCTCAGGGTCCTACTACCTGTCATGTCAAAATCAGATCCACTTTGTACAGTGTTAACAGTCCACACTCACGTACTTTAATTCATCTGACCCCGGAATGGGAGCAAATATTTATCCTTTCTTCAATGTAAATTCCAGATTGAGCACTGCTCAGTTTCCTCATCCGAGAGGATAAGAATGCGTTTTTAAATGAATGGTTGTTAGGATTAAACGAGTTAATATTTTTTAGATTCAAAAGTACATGTAATAAAGGGCACCCCTTTCTCTTCCCAAGTTCTCGGTGACTAAGAGATGGACAAGGAGAAATAAAACAAATGAGATCAAAATGTCAACTTTCTTACTGATAAATTTGATACTGGAGTCAGTGGTTTATATTTGTGGGTAAGTGAACCCCAGAATTAGTGAGGATACCCACCCAGGCATGGGGAGGCCTCCCGATTGTCCCCACAGACTGCACGGGAGTGGAACAGAGTCAGAATGTGTGTTCTCCATAGAGGCTGGCTGCTAAGAGGAAGAAGAGAGGGGCTGAGCTCCCCGTTGCCAGTTCCTCACCAGTGCTCACCACTGAGGAATCCCTCCTCCTCCTCTTCCTGGCGGGGAGGGAATGAAAGAGTAGGGAAGAGATCAGAAACCTTACGTAGAAGGAGACATCAGGAGTGAGGAAGAATCTTTTCTCACCTAATAAATACATGTAAAGCACTTAGTACGTAACATAATAGTAAAAAAAAAAAGTCGCTGTCAAGTCGATTCCTATTCGTGACCTCGTGCCTTACAGAGTAGAACTGCTCCATAGAGTTTTCTTGGCAGTAGTCTTTGAGGGAGCAGATCGCCAGGCCTTTCTTCTATGGCACCACTGGGTGGGTTCCAATTGCCAGCCTTTAGGTTAATAGTCAAGTGCAAACCGTTTGCACAACCCAGGGCACAATAGTAAGTGCTCAATAAATGTTTGCTTTTACTATCATTATTCTGGCTGTAGCCGATTAACCATACCAGAGACTCATTGGAAACCCTGGTGGCGTAGTGGTTAAGAGCTATGGCTGCTAACCTAAAGGTTGGCAGTTCAAATCCACCAGACACTCCTTGGAAACTCTATGGGGTCGCTGTGAATCAGAATCGACTCAACAGCAACAGGTTTGGTTTTGGGTTTGGAGACTGTTGTAGGGAAAAAAACATCATAAGGTTTAGTAAAGCAAAAAGAAAGTTTTATTCAGCATATATTCAAAAAGGCAAAAGTGGCAAACGGACAACCATGCTGCCAGAGCCACGTCTGCCCAAGTCCAAGGAAATATTGCAGAACAAAGTGGGAAAACGGACAAGCATGCTGTTAGAGCCGTGTCTGCCTGAGTCCAGAGACTATTACAGAATAGGTAAGAATGGGAAAACGAACAAGAATGCTGCCACAGCCATGTCTGCTCAAGTCCAAAGAACAGTTACAGAGCCATCAGTATATATTAACATTACAAATGGGCAAAACCATTGAAACCTTCACCTTTTCACAGATTGGCTAGAAACTGTGATCCTACATTTTGAATCGTCTTTCTTAACAATCATTGGTACAGGTTTTAGTAACGAGAGTCAGGAGGGTCTTCATTGGTCCAACAAATTTCTATTCACTAAATGCTAATAGAAAAAGATAAGAGTGGAAAGTCTTTTGTGTTCTTTTTGATTGGCTTTATGTGAAAGTTTCCCTAAAAGATATTTTCCAAGATTATCTTACCTATTGTCTTTATACCTCAGGGCCCAGTTGATGTTTCCTTGTGAGTCCTTGTGAGCCCAGCTCCAGCTGGATCACATTCTCTATGCTCAAGGACAGGGAATAATAACTCCAGTATTTCCTAAATCAAGACTCATTACCTTCATCAATGTGACTGCTCTAACTGTGCTTGCCCTTATTTACATGTGTGACTGCAGACATGTTACTCAATCTCTCTAAGCCTCAAAGTGTCCTCATCTGTAAAATGGGAATAATAATAACACATGTCCTATAATTGGGAAGAGTATAGGGTCGCTATGAGTCAGAATCAACTCGACAGCAGCTGGTTTGGTTTTTCGGTTTTGCATGACTTAAGCACTATGCCTGGAATATAGTGAATATTTAACGAGTGGTGACTATTGTTGTTATTATAAAAGAAATTTAGAAAAAAAGAAAGAAAGACATGAAAATTTGGAATCCACAGTAAACTAAATACAAAATGAAGATTAAGACATGATCGGTTTAGAAAAGGCATGTAGAGGAAAGGCTGCTACTATCCGCCAGAATTAGAGCAACTGCTTCCAAATGCTTTGGAACCAAGTATATGTTCTACATAATTATAAAGCAAAATTAAATAAAAATGGGTAAAAAAAAATTCCTATAAATAAAAAGGAAATAAAAGAAGTGAATCTAATTATGTGTTGAGTTAGTGACTTAACTACACAGAGAAGAATTATTTCAAGAAAGTTTTAAATATAGTAAATTGATTCTACATCCCTACTGTGATACATCCTAAAGATAAAAAGGAACTGTAAAGAAATCTAAAATTATATTCCATATTGTAGTAGTAATATTGGCACTGGAGTGTGTGTGTGTGTGTGTGTGTGTGTGTGTGTGTATTTGAGTTACTCTGAGGCCCCAGACATCATGAAGCAGAGATAAGCCATTTCTGTTTTTCCTTTTCCAAATTTCTGACCCATAAAATCATGAACAAAATGATAAGCTTGTTTTAAGCTGCTGAGTTTGGGAATAATTTGTTATGCAACAATAGTAACCAGAACATGATGGAATAATTTGGAAAAGGATAGTGAGAATAGCAGCACAGCTGGAAGAATGTAATCGATGTCACGGAATTGTATATGTAGAAATTTTTGAAATGGTGTATCTTTGGCTATGTATATTTTCACAAAAAAAAATAAAAAATAAAAAAGGTCCGCCAAGGTTGAGAAGGGAGAGTGTTGACATGTCGTGGGGTTGTTAACCAATGTCATAGAACAGTACGTGTACTGACTATTTAATGAGAAACTATTTGTTCTGTAAACCTTCATCTAAAGTACAATAAAAAAAAGTAACCAGAACAGAAGTGTCTTTTTCTCTCCCCCCAAAAAATGAACCTGAATCTTATCAAGCCTCTAGAATATATTCTAACTGCCAGTCTGCAGGATTAACGGAACATATTTGGAGAACATGACACCACAAGAATACAATCAGAAAAGTCCAGAATGTGAAAATCTCTGCAGGACGAATGATCTGGTTTGTTCAACAAAAAAACTGTAGCGGGGGGGGAAGTAACCTGCAGATTAAAAGAGACTTGAGAGACATATCAACCAAATTCAAGCAAGCATGTGTGGGCTTTGTTTGGATCCTGATTCAGACAAACCAACTATAAAAATATTGTGATACAATCAGGAAAATTTGCATACTGACTGGATATTTGTTATTAAAATTATAGTTAATCGTTTTAGGTTTGATAATGTTATTGTGGGCATGTTAAAAAGAAAGAATCCTTATTTTAAAGAGATACATGCTTAAGAACATGGATGAAATGATGTGATGTATGAATTTTAATCCATGTGTGTTACAGGGGTTAGTGGACGGTGGGAAGTGGAGGGATATAGACGAAACTAAATTGGTCATGTGTTGATAATTTTTTTGGGGGGGGGAGGAGTTGAAAATTTGCTTTATTAGGCAATACATACTACTTCTTTTTCTCTTTTTTTTTCAATTGTGCTTTAAGTGAAAGTTTACAATTCATGTCAGTTTCTCATACAAAAATTTATACACATTGCTATGTGACCCTAGTTGCTCTTCCTTATACTGTGACAGCACACTCCTCCTTTCCACCCCGGATTTCCCCTGTCCATTCAACCAGCCTCTGACCCTCTCTGCCTTCTCCTCTCACCTCTGGACAGGAGCTGCCCATTTAGTCTCATGTACCTACTTGAGCTAAGAAGCACCCTCTTCACGAGTATCACTTTTTGTCCCATAGTCCAGTCTAATCTTTGTCTGAAGAGTTGGGCTCTGGACCAACAGAGAGTCCCGGGACCATGTCTGCCAAGGTCCTTCAAGTCTCAGTCAACCCATTAAGTGTGGTCTTTTTACTAGAATTTGAGTTCTGCACCACACTTTTCTCCTGTTCCATCAGGGACTCTCTGTTGTATTCCCTGTCCGAGCAATGTGTTGACAATTTTTTAAGTAGGGTGAAGGGTACATGGGAATTTATTTTACTATTCTCTCTAATTTTGTATGTTTGAAAATATCCATAATACAGGTATGTTTTGGATTCTTTTTAGCTGCAAACTTCAAGATATTTGAAGTATAATTAACTTAATAAGCATTTCATTCAACACTTATGAAGCATTTATCTCTTCCAGACACTAAGGTAAACTCTGAGGCTACAAAAGTGAATTAGTCATGGTACTTTCCTCCTTGAAGTTCATGGTCTAGTGGTGAAGAAAGCATGTACACAGTTGAACTGTAAGAAAAATTTAAAAAATGCTGAGTACCACAAAAAGGAATAGGCTGTCTAGTACAAAGTTTCAATGTGAGTTTATCTTCCCAGAATCCATTCTCACCCAGCAATGACTTACAAACTTTACTCAGAATCCACACCTGAGCCTCCCAGAGGCTAACATGATATATATTTGAACTTGTGTAGAAAATATGACTTCTAACTACTTCAAAAACTCTGTGTCATGATGGCTGAAACTTTCCCAATATTACAAAGAGGGGTCTACTTCATGTGTCTACTTTATGGTCTACTTAGTGTGTATTCAAACTATAGTCCACCAACCCAATTGCATCCAAATCACCTGTTGAGCTTTTGAAAATTACTCATGTGCATGCAGGGAGGAGAAGGGTATATGGGAACTGTCTGTGCTTTCTGTGCAATTTTTCTGTAAACCTAAAGCTGCCCTAAAAATAATAATGAAATGTATTAAAGAAGAAAAGTACTTACGCTAGAAACCTTGCCCAAGATTCAGTAGGTCTGAGCTGGACTCCGGCATCTGACTTTTTCCATGGCATCCTGGTAATTCCCTTGGGCTTCCCCAGGTGAGAACCAGTGGGTAAGAAATAGCCAATGCATTGGGGATAGCATGCCTGTGATGGCAACTTAAATACTGAAGAATTTCGTAGGGTCCATATTTCCATTCCCTAATTTTCACTTTCTAATTTTAATTTTGGATTTATCTTGTCTTTCTTTTGCTTTTGTACTTTAAGTTCTGACTACTGACAAACCTCCTCACTCTAGTTCCCGGCAACCAGTCTCCTCTCCTGGGCAGATACTAATTCCTCCACTTATCAGAAACCCCCGCATCTGAACATATGCACTGTTTTCTAGTCATCTGAGTTAATCCATCCTGATAACTGCACTGTGACCTTTGGCTGGTGCACTTTAGAAAGGAGCATAAGGCTTTGGGACTTTTTTTACCTCAGCGTGAGAAAACTCTTCAACACAGGACTTTGGTGTTTTCTTTCCTGGTCAATATATAAACCACCTTTGCACCCACCCAAGGGGGGAAAAATTTTCTAGACTGTTTCAAGGAATTACACACACATTGTATTAGAATATAAATTCCTTCTAAAACAGTGACTTTGCTTTATCTCACTAAGATGTGAGACACATTTTATGGGATTAATTTCTAGAACACTTCCATGTCTTAAATCAAGTTTTAAGGTGCTACAATTAACTATTGATTAGTCACAAGCTGACTTTTCAATTTGTTGGAAAATGTGCTTTTTTCCCCTTGCCTTTCCTTTGCCTGCCTGTGTGTGGCTTCCCTGCTTCAAGCCACCAGCCAGCAACAACTGAGTTTCCTCTGTCCCTGGTGTGCCAGGTGCAACGAATGACAGCAGAAAAGGAAAATACACATTTCCTACCTCCAAGAGATTAAAATTTATGTAGGGAAATAAGATAATCACAGGTAAGAGACTGTAAAATGATATAAGACAGTATATACAGTAATTATCATATTCCAATTTTTCCTTTATTAGCATCTATATTAGTCTATAGTGGTTAAGAGCTTGGCTGCTAACCAAAAGGTCAAGAGTTTGAATCCACCAGCCACTCCTTGGAAGCACTATGGGGCAGTTCTACTCTGTCACATAGGGTCACCATGAGTCCGAATCGACTCAGTGGCAACGGTTTTGTTTTTGTTTTTTAAGTATTAGTCTACTAGCTTAACTGAGTAGATAAACTGAGTGCGTTATCTTCTTCATTCCTCTTTGACCAAGTATTGGATTATTGGAGAAGGCAATCTGGCATTTTCTCCGGGGCTATGAAGCAACCTGAACTTTGTTTACACTTCCAGGAAAGAGAAGGGAGTAGCCAAGTTCTTCTGTCACCGAAACTTCCACACAAGGCATCATTTGAGTATTTTGTTGAGAGAGGATTTCACTTCCAAGCAGTGCTTCAACCAAGCCATTGTCAGGGACATTCTCCACTTCTTTTTAGGACAGCAGAAACAACCCTGCCTCCCTCTCTCACTCAGTCATCGCTGTTAAGTAAGCTCCTTCACTCTTTCCTTTGGTTTATCTGGGCAGTACCTTTTTCCAATGGGCCATTCTCTGTGACCTCTACACTGGAGACTCTACAATGAGCTTTGTCACAAAGGTGTTCTGAAAGTCTTACGTTACATTTCTTTTTAAGCAACATTTTTTATAATACTCAATCCTGGGAAAGCAAAAACATACCCCAGGGCCCAGAGAGAGGCAATTTGAAAGCTGGCTAATTAATTTTTTTCTTCATTTTAAATATCTAGCTTGTCTCACCATTTCAAAACACTTACTTTAATTCTCAGTATTTTTTTTTCCTTATTACCTACCAAATATACAACGTTATAGGATAGCAAGATCTGGATTCTCGGCAGCGGGGTCAGGCTCTGATGCTATGATTCCCCTAAAGTGCACAAAAGGGGCATAAATTTTATTTTATAACCTCTGTGCCCTTTTCTTATTTGATCAAGACATGGAAATAAAATAAAACGCCTGTTTTAGACTTACTGAATCACCCTTGGGAAGAGAATTGCAAGTGGTATGGGAGTTAATTTCCCAAGAAGCACTTCTTAAAGGATGCAGCTGGACTCTGGGAAATTTGCCACCTGGCTTGCCAGACTGGACTATTCAACATGCTCATCATGTGATGCAAATTCCTGGGCTAATAAACTCCTCTTGGGGTCTTTTTTGATTATAAGTCAAATTTGTACAGAATCCAAAATTTCTTTTTTTCTTTTTACCATTTTTTTTTTTTATTGTACTTCA
>NW_004444032.1:10397205-10441311 GCF_000243295.1 Trichechus manatus latirostris | reverse complement strand
TATCCTTACTCAACCTTGGGTTCCCTATCACCAGCTTCAGAGTACAGAATTTCTATCTGCTTAGTAAAAAGATATTCTTTTGCCTGTTCCATTAAGGTGAGCAACAAGACCAGGTCATGCTGGATCTGATTACCTTGCTGTCATGACAAGACCCAAACTTATTTTGCCTTTATAAAAAATTGTCAGCAACATATATTGTACAATTCATTTATATGAAATGTGCAGAATAGGCCAATCTATGGGGACAGAAAGTAGATTCATGGTTGCCTAGGGCTGGGGGTATGAGAGGAAATGGAGAATAACGATAATGTTGTTTCTTTTGGGGGTGATGAAAATGTTTCTAAAATTGTTTGTGGTGATGGTTATTCTACACTATGAATATACTAAAAACCATTGAATTGTACACTTTAAATGAGTGAATTTTATAATATGTGAATTGTATCTCAATAAAGCTGTCATTAAAAAAAAAGGCAGGAAATATACTGGCGACATTGTGAGGGTGTGTATGTGGCTTCATTCCAGTGAAGAAGACCAACCTCCTTCTATCACTGTAGGGAGAGTGTGGCCTCCCATCCTATCTACCCTTCTTAAATACAGTTTCTATTTGGAGGCTTTTTATAGCCTTGTTATAGTTAGTGAGCAACAGTTAAGTCAAAACCACAGTGAGGCCTTGGTTACAGCTTACCCTTGTTTTCAGTCAACAATAAACATGACTAATGTCACCATGGCTAAAGTCAGCCACACACATGGATTCAGGAAGTTCTGGACATGTGCTGGGGGCCAGTGGGGCTGACCAGCTGGGAATTGGGTTCCTTGGGGAGACAGTGGTTGTCTAAATTCAGATTCTAGGGGTAAGACGTTGACAGGGGCTAGAATAATGTCTTCTGACCTGGAGGGAGGGGGCTGCGGATCCACCTGATGGCTGCGAAAGTAACCTTGAGGGAAAAGAGTTGCCTAGGTTTAGCCTGGAAATGCAGACTAGGAATTCAGGAGAAGAGCCAATTTTGAGTCCAGCATTCCTCTAGTTAGGGACCCCTGGTGGCGCAGTGGTTAAGAGCTACGGCTGCTAACCAAAAGGTTAGCAGTTTGAATCCACCAGCCTCTCCTTGGAAACCCTATGTGGCAGTTCGACTCTGTCCTATAGGGTCACTATGTGTTGGAATCAGCTAGATAACAATGGGTTTTTTTTGGTGGCACAATGGCTAAGAACTCAGGTGCTAACCAAAACATCAGCAGTGCAAACCCACCTCGCAGGAGAAAGATGTGGCAGTCTACTTCCGTAAAGATTACAGCCTTGGAAACTCTATGGGGCAGTTGTACTCTGTCCTATAGGGTCACTATGAGTCGGAATCAACTCAATGGCATCCAAAAACAACATTCCTATAATTAACATCTAGCCTAGCATACGTCTTCCATCCTTGCTCTCCCAGCCCTGCTCCCCAAGAGAACCCATCCAAAACCCAAAGCTATTGCCGTGGAGTCATAGAGAACGCATACCAGGTCCCTAAAGTGGGAGGGGGGGAAGGGAGACTATAGTGAAGTAGCTGCACCGAAGGCAGGGTGAAGTTAATAGCACCAGTACACAAGGCACTTCTGGGCTATCAATAGCAAGGGCTGCTATCTCTCTCTCTTCAGAGGTGACTCTTGGAACAGAAAGCAAACGCAGCTCTGACTTCACCATCAGAAGACCAGAAGGCAACAATCCATGGACAGGAGCTTCCTGGGCAGGAGCTGAGGCCTCAGTGCAGCAATTCAGTAAGTACAGCTGGTGGGAGAGTCACATGAGAAACCCTCACGATGCCTTGAACTAGAGAAAAGACATTGAAGGACCCACGATTGTAAGCTATACCCACAGCTGGTGTAGCTTGGAGAAATGTGGGTTCGCTAAAAATCCCAAAGCATGTCCTGCCTGCCAAGTGTGAGGTTTGATGTAGAAAGTGCTTCTTACGGAGAGGGTCAGTCTCAGGATGGCTCTCCGCACTCTGGGTGGAGTCGTTTCAAATTTCTGCTCCTTGTGGACAAAGCTAATGAAACACTCTTTAGGCTGGCAGCAGCAGATATCTCCACATCCAGCTTCTAGAGCCACCTTCAGAGGAGGAAGCTAGCCCTTGAATCTCCGCTGTTGTTATTGTTAGTTGCCGTCAAGTTGTTTCCGACTCAGATATACTCAGAGTATATCTGCTCCATAGGGTTCTTAAGGCTGTGTGACCTTTTGGAAGCAGATTACCAGGCCTGTCTCCCAAGGTGCCTCTAGATGGGCTCAGCTGCCAACATTTCAGCTAGTAGTTGAGCACCTAACCGTTTTTGCCACCCAGGGACTGTTAAAGATCCCCAAGAGATAATAAATGGCAGTTCTTTCTTTTTTTTAATTGTTGTAGTTTAAGTGTAAGTTTACAATTCAAGTTAGTTTCTCATATAAAAATTTATACATACATTGTTATGTGATCCTAGTTGCTCTTCCTATACTGTGACAGCACACTCCTTTCCACCCCGGATTTCCCGTGTCCATTCAGCCAGCTCCGGACCCTCTCTGCCTTCTCATCTTACCTACGGACAGGAGCTGCCCATTTAGTCTCATGTATCTACTTGAGCTAAGAAGCACACTCTTCACGAGTATCATTTTTTATGTCCCATAGTCCTGTCTAATCTTTGTCTGAAGAGTTGGCCTCGGGAATGGTTTTAGTTTTGGGCTAACAGAGAGTCCAGGGCCATGTCTTCCGGGGTCCCTCCAGTCTCAATCAAACCATTAAGTCTGGTCTTTTTACCAAAATTTGAGTTCTGCACACCGCTTTTCTCCTGCTCCATCAGGGACTGTCTGTTGTGTTCCCTGTCAGGGTGGTCATTGGTGGTAGCCAGGCACTATCTAGTTCTTCTGTTCTCAGGCTGATGCAGTCTCTGGTTTATGTGGCCCTTTTTGTCTCTTGGGCTGATACTTTCCTTGTATCTTTGGTGTTCTTCACTCTTCTTTACTCCAGGTAGGTCAGGACCAGTTGATGCGTCCTAGATGGCTGCTCGCTAGCTTTTAAGACCCCAGATGAAATGGCAGTTCTTGAGAGTCCTCATGCACACAGGATAATGTTCACATTCTGAAATAAATAGCATTCACATGGTCATGCTTACTGGAAACTATAACCCACTTTGAAACATGGAGACATGTATGCCCTGAAAAAAACACTCAAAGCTCATAACAGATGAAAGGAGAAAAGGGCTTGGTACCTGGTACACCTACAAGGGATGGTAGCTCCCTGTGAACAGCTACACAACAGAACATGTAGAAGTGGAGATGAGGAAGAAGGGAGCAAAGTGAAAGCCAAGGCCAGCTGGAATGGGAAAGCCAGCCAGGAACCACATTGCTTGTTCTTAAAGACATTTCCTTCAACCCCCACCTTGCCCCAAATCCTAACCAAAGCCTTGGACATATCACTGTCCATGCCGCTCTTTTGGCACATGGCATGGTTCTGGTGTCTTAAACATTTCTGTGCACCTGTCCTGACTCTCCAGTTAAATTTTACTGTGCTTCAAAGCAGATGTTTAAATTTTAGCAATAGTGTATCTTTAGTGCAGGAAACAGGAATGGCACAATGGTTAAGCACTGGGCTGCTAACTGAAAGGTTGGCAGTTCAAACTCACCAGCCACTCATCAGAAGAAAAGACCTGGCGATCTGCTCCCATAAAGATTACAGCTCAGGAAACCCTATAGGGCAGTTTTACCCTATCTTATAGGGTTGCTACGAGAAGAAATAGATTTGACAGCACACAATAACAACAAGTGCCAGAAACAGGAACCAGACTAGATTTTTAAGCACAAAAGGAATTAATACCGGGAAGTTGATACTTATGAAATAGTGGAAGCACTGAAGGAAGAGACATCTAGGCTGGGGCTTCCTGGCATGACTACCTGAACACCATAGAATTGACTCCCACTCAATAATAATAATGTGCCTTTAACGTTCGGAAAAGGGGAGCTTAAGTACTTGAAAAATCTTGCCACTGGATGATGCAAAATAATTTTTCCTTTAGTCCTTGAATCTTCTATCTATCCTTATCAAGTCCATCCTGGAGGACAAAAGAGGGTGAGTCCCTCCTCCCTGCTTTTCCTCTCTCTTCTTCCCCTCCTTCACAGACCTTCAGTCTCTCAACTAATCCTCAGTTGCTTCTTTTCAGTTTGTTTGCCCCTCAGTCTTGTTTCTTCCCACTCTCTGCTCCTGGTTCTATCCAGTCTTTTCCCAGGTGGAGGAAGTTGAGCTACTACTTCCAGACACAGTGCTGAGCAATTTACATATGATACCTCCTTTAATCCTCCGGAGAGTCCTGAAGGATAGTATTTTCTTATTTCACAGGTGAGGAACTGGCAGCTCATAGAGGTCACATGGTGAGGGACAGGTGAATCCAGGATTTGAACCTGGGTTTGTTTGCTCCTGAATCTAGTCCCTTCCCACATGTTAATGATCTATGCTATTTTGCATGGCCAATCCCTAGGACAGAGGCCTTCAGATGGAGACCCACAACAAATGTGGATGCGTTGAAGAGGCTCCAAGCCAGAAGCCAGTCTCTGGCCAAAGCTTTATGGGTGCACCACTCACAACAGGGGCTGCAGAACTGTTGTTTACACTCAGGGGCTCCCACCCTATGTGTATGTTCATGTCTGAGACATTCTTTTTCAAAACGAACTTGGTGTAGCGATGGTTTCACCGAAAAACCCCTGCCAAATTCCCAGCAAACCCAAATTATGTAGGTTGTAAGGAACAGGAGTGTTATTTTTGGCAGAAGAAGTCTGGCAGTAAACTTCTAAAAACATAGCAACAAAAGTGCTTTTTAACATCCTGGTTTTTCCTCCTTTTGTTGATTTTTGAGCATTTCTTCCCAAGCAAGGAGTTATGCAACCCAATTTGAAAATCACCGAACTTTTATTTTACTGGTAGCTTTATTTGGTTCGTTTTCTATGTTTCTGTGCAGCTTATCAGCTTTAAACTTTAAACTCAGGAATTGAGTGTCCATAAAGACTCCGAGAGTGGCCCAGTTGCCACGTGAGACTGGATAGCTGTTTCCTAGAGCAAAGTGAAAAGTTCTGAAAAGCTAACTGCAGACCATCAGGGCCATACACGGCCTCCTGTCAGTAGGTAGGAAAGCTTTGAACCTAGGAGTATAGTTGCCCATAATAACTGATACTTTGCTCCCCTTCCTGAACAAAAAGTCTCAGATCTTCATCTTTCTTATTGTCTTCAAAAACTCCCATTCCCCATTTTTGGTGAAAGGCAGTCTAGTACAGAAGTTAAGAGTATGGACCTTAGAGGTGAACAGCTTTGTCCAGATTCTGGTTCTTCCTTTTCCTAGCTGTGCAACCTTGGGCAAGTTACTTACCCTGAGTAGGGCTCAGTTTCCTTATCCGTAAAACGAGGATGATAAAGCACCTACTTCGAAGAGTTGTTATGTGGATCAAATAAATTCATAAAGCGCTCACTTAGAGCAGTCCTAGTGTGTAGTAAATGCTCAATAAAAGTTGCTATTCTTATGATGAAATTGCTTTTGTCTTATGGTGTAAATCAGATCAAAACAGCATGAATAAATCTATAAACATCTTTCTCATCCCCAGATTAGTAATGGACTCAGAAAGTCCCAGTCCTTTTCAAAGATGGGTGGTAGCAGTAATTCCTCTAGAACAATTTGCTCCTAATAATCAACATTTGTCACCCTTTTAGTTGGGCTTTTTACTGCTCCCAACAGTAAACAGTCGAAGAGATTAAAACAGAGGCAAAAGTCACAGGTGAAAGCAATCTAGTTTGCCCTGGATACAAAATATGGCCTTCCATGTTTCCAGTCTACTCAAGGTGCTCTGGAAGCCATGAAACCACAGTCCTGGCCCTGCCATTAATGAGCACCGTGTGACAGGAGACAAGTCATTTCACTTCTCTAGCTTCAGTTCTCAATAGTAAAATAAAAGATGTGGGCCAGAACCCTGGATTTTGGGCTTCCTTGTCCAGATGCCAGGGAAACTGGCACACCTCTCAGCGAGCAGTCTGGTGACCACAGTAAGGCGTAAAGGCTTGATCATTGCCAACAAGCATTTCCACCAGCAGTGAAGCAGGAGGGGCATAAATAGGAGAGGAAGAGACAACAAGCAGTTTTCTAATGGCTACTGTCTGAGGCCTTAGGCTGACATTCCGTACTGCCTTAGAGGGGTACTCCTCCCAGCAAACATGCTGTGCATGGGAACGATGTGGAGGCAAAATGATGTTAAGAACCCTTGACCCAGCGGTTATTTACCTGGCATCAGAAAGATCTGGGTTCAAATTCCAGCTGTGCTAGTTACTCTCTGGGTAACCTCAAGCAAGTCTCTTAATAGCCTCAATTTCTCCAAGTGTTGTTGTCATAATTAAGTGAATTTAAGTATAGTAAGTGCCTAAGATGGTACCTGAGACAGAATAAGCCCTTAACAACCATTAATTACTATGATCCTTATCAATATTTTGCAACAGTGTCTGACGGGAAGAGGGAGGGATCTAGGATGATGTGGTCAGAGGAAAGGGGAGTAACCTGGCCTGCTAGGCTGGCCAGGTGTGCTGCATAGACAAGGCAAACTAGGATCTAGTTCAGGCAGAGTATTAGTACTTCAGGGGCATATTAAGCAGGAGAATGACTGTGAGACAGTCTATGTGGTAGACCAAAGTCGGTAAGGAGTTATGGCTCTTGGCAATTGACATGTTCCCAGTAGACCTCCAGTTAATGGTGAGCTGTGGAAGGGTAGATAGGAAGGGTGGAAAGCATATAGCTGGCAAAGAGCTGGACAGGGTAACAGAACCCCAGATAAGGGATAGGGCTCCAGTCCTAATGAGGGAAACTGAGGCACGGGAGCAGTCCTATGAAGTAGGTCATTGCAGTGTGGAATGTTGAGTAGAGGAAGGAGAGGGAGGAAATGCTGTGATGTGGGAAGCTCCATAGGCTCTCAGAGCTCTGCTGTAGCCCAGGAGATAATTACCAGCCTGACCACCTGGTAAGGGCTGAGCTTCCTGACATTCTTCCTAGAGCCTTCACAGCCACCAGTGACTGAGGGTACAAGCCTTCCGGCGCCAGAGCACACCTTCTAGCAGTGTGATATTCTGGTGTCCAGGGAAGGACATGACAATTTTAGGGAGACAGAAGTGTGGAGAACATTCCTCAACTCAGAAGGGCCTGCCCTTGGAAGAAAATGACTTCTTATCTGCCTAGGATGGACACATAGTTTGTTCTTGGAAGAGAGTGCTTCTGAGTTTATCCTAGCTGTCGTCTCAGTTTTATAACAATTGCTGAAGCAAAACCAAATGGAAAGGTTGGAGTGTAAGAGTAAATAAATTTGTTGGCCTGCAAATTTTGTGGAATTTCCCCAGACAGTTTACCAAATACGAAATGTTTTGGGCTCAATTTTTTTTTTCCTTTTAATTTAGAAGCAACACTGACTGCTTGCATCCTCTTATAAACTGTGTTACCAGAAATCTGGAAGTTTATATTTTAAATTTCCTGTTTTTTTCTACTCATTTGTTTGTTGTCATGTACTACTCATGTAAGAAAACAATAGATATTTGAGACAGATGGCAGTTTTTCTAAATCTCAGAGATTTTTTTTACCTGCTCATAAAATTTTGATTTACTTTAATATTTGCTCACAGTATAGTTCAAAATGCTTATTGCTTCCCTATAAATCACTTCATGATTTAGGCCTCAACTTTGTTTTGATCTTTCTGAGCTTTCTTGTTTATGCTGCCTATGAGCCAATTGTCTATATAAGGCTCATTCACCTTCAAGTATGTGACAACGGGATTTCACCCATACCTCATCTTTGAAACAAGTTCCCTAAATGTTTCAGCTCTATCTCCTTGCTAATGAAATTATTGTTAACAGCAGAAATTACCTTTTCTTTTATTGTCTCTAATTGGAAATGCTTCAAAGAAGTCTCTGTTTTGAAAAATAGGGAAAGCTGGCTCACATCTTTATAGATTAAAATTATGTCAGTATAGATTATAAAATTGGCTTTTTTTTAAAGTTGAGTTCATGAGCATCACACAATGATCTTTTTTAAAAAATAATTTATCATCTTTCTTATAGTATAACTATATCTGAAATGTCTTCTAACTCCCTTCTGGCACAAGAATTGCAATTTAGGCACAAGATCTGAAAAGATGGTTTGGGGGCAAATGGGTAAAGATTATTTCTTTGTGGATTTCATCAAAGCCTGTTTTAAAAACATTGTGCTATTAGGCTGTTATTTTTGGAGGAGTGATAGTTATATGGGCCTACAGTTTACATAAATAAGTAATTAGAATTTATATTTCCATTCAGCAGTGCATAGATTTAATTTCATTACCTATTAATGAAATACAATATGTTCTTGGTAGTTATTTTGGCTTCAAGTTGCCTTAACTTTTGATCTTCATGATGTTTATTAGATTAAACTGGCCTAAAACCAGCTGGAAAAAAACTCCATTTTAGTTCCCATTTATGGGTTTCACATTCTCTGAATCAGAATCTTTTATAAAGGATTACTCTACAAGTGAGGAATCCTGGTGGTGCAGTTGTTAAGTGCTCAGCTGCTAACTGAAAGCTCTGTGGTTCGAACCCACCAGCCACTCTGAGGGAGAAAGATGTGGCAGTCTGCTTCCTTAAAGATTTACAAACTTGGAAACCCTATGGGGCAGTTCTACTCTGTCCTACAGGGTTGCTATGAGTCAGAATCGACTTGATGGCAACGGGTTTGGTTTTGGTTGTTCTACAGGTAAATAACGTCCATCAAAATATAACTACTTAAAGTCTGATTAAACATTTTGGCTTCAACAGTTTTATTTGACCTGCCTTTAGAATTTGTCATTATAAAGAGATTCCTTTTTGTTTCTGTTAGAACTAATTTTATTTAGGAAGTAAATATTGGTAGATTTATACTTGGTTATTGAGTTCTGTTTGCAGATTAAAAAGTGAATAATATAGAAATATTTTTAAATTTAATTTTATTGAGGCAAAATACAGACAACAAAGTCAGCCAATTTAACCATTTTTAAGTGTACAATTCAGTGACATTAATTAATTCACTAGGCTGTGCAACTATCGCCCCTAGCCATTTCAAAATGTTTTATATCACCTCAAACAGAGATTAAGTACCCCTTCAGCAATAACTCCCATTCCCTCCTTCCCCCACCCCTGGCAACCACCAATAGCTTTTGTCTCTATGCATTTGCCTATTCTAGACATTAAGAAGGACTTAAGAAAACAAAAACAAACAAAAAACTGGAGAGTAAATGTAAATTGTTTGCTTTGAGTAGTCATAAAAATATGCTTAAGAGAGCATATCCAGACCAATGAGGGTGTGTCAGGAACCAGGGATTTGATTCTGTGCCCCAACATCTATTTTTAAAAAAGCGTATACACACATTGTAAAAGGAGAGAATCCCAAGTTGTGTGTGTATATATAGGGTGTGCATTTGTATTTGTGTATAGCAGTCACAAAGCCATTATTTTGTACACACAAATCTAAGAAAGTTTTAAGATGTGGAATCATAGTAAAGATGCTGAAGAGAAGGAAGGGGAGAGAAAAAAATGAACTAAAAAAAACCCAAAAAAGATGATATTATTTCTTCTTGTTTAGTGTTGGTAAAATGGTAAAAAGAGGTTTTTATTACATACAACTAAAAGGGACCAATTAAAATGTGGGAAAGGTGTTCCTTTGCATAGTCAAATGGTATGCAGGGGAATATAATGTTACCAGAAATTACTGCAGCAAGTTTCAGTAAAGGATTGCAGAACAATAAGGCTTTGTTAATCCCATACTGGTTTATTCAAGTAGTGTGTAATTCAAAGCAATTGCTGCTCTCCAGGCAAGAATTTATAATTGCTGCTCCCCAGGCAAGAATTTACAATTGCTGCATTTGAAGTGTGGATAATGTGTCATTCAGAGGGAAAATAAGGTCTGGAAAGGCCTCCTGGTTGGCGAACCTCATGTGTCCCGAAACAGTTCTAAAGCAGGCCAAGTAAAACAAATGACTGAGAACCACCCTGTGAATAAGTCTGCTGGCAACTAATCTGTATTTCCCTTGCTCTCTCCTGCCTCTTTGGTTGATGGCAAAATGTCCCCAAAGCTAGGAGCAAGACAGGAAGGCAGGGAAGCTCAGGCCTGGATAAAGTATCACTTAGGAAGTAGCCTCTTCACCCCCTGGCAAGGGTGTACAAATTCATTCAAGAGGAATCCATCATACATGTATGGGCAGCATGTGTTTTAATTGATAATGATCCAAATATATAGCATCCTCCCTTGGCACAAAAACACTGGGCAAGAGTCAAACATGAGTCAAGTGCAAGAGGAGACTTGAATCATAATACATTTTGAACAATTTTGGTCAACAATCCTTCAGAGAACAATCCTTTAGTTTTATGGTGTCATTTCAGTGTAATTAAATGTGGACAGCTTAAAATTACATGATTTTTAAAAACTCAGCTATGACTCCAATGAATGATTGATCCACGCTTCCAGAGACACTAAGCTATGTTAGTCCCCTAACAGCATATTGTGAGGCCATGCTGAGCTGCTGGTTCTCGTAGATTAGCTAATTGAATTAATTAAAAACTCTGAGGTGGGGGTGGGCCTCTTTTTACCTGAGGGCTGCCCGTTGGACACTAAGGAAATAGATAAGAAAGAACTTTAAACGAGTCGCTGGGGGGTGCAAATGGTTAAGTGCTCCACTACTAGCAGAAAGGTTGGTGGTTCAAAACTACCCAGAGGCACCTCAGAAGTCAGGCTTGGAGATTTGCTTCTGAAAGGTCACAGCCCTGAAAACCCTATGGAGCAGTTCTACTTTGTACACATGGGGTTGCCGTAAGTCAGAACTGACTTGCTGACAACTAACAACATACATAAAAGAAAGAAGCTTAGATGAGACTTCTCAGCAGATTCACATTCAAATGATCTTTCATGTTCTGTCTGGAATTCTGAGCTGCCGTTACATGTTGTAAAAATCAGGTAGCATCAAAGTGCTGCTATGGCAGAGGCATGTGTTACTGACCAAATATTAATGTTCCCCCATATATCCCAGCCCCTGTGTAGTTAGGTGAGGCCATGTCCTGTCCAATCACTGAGACAGAAGTAACACATGTCACTTCCAGGCTGAAACATAGAAGAGCAGGTGTGAATTATTCATGCACTGTCTTCTTCTAATAATGCCAGGATGGTGGAGGCCTAGTGCTCCAGTGAGACAGGTCAAAACGTCAGTGTCTCTATCAACCAGGGTTCTTGAGCAGAATTCCCTTGTCCCACCCTCCCACGCACCTGTGTTGGTCATGTAATGAAAGCAAGAAATAAGCTTTTGTTATATTAAGCTGAGATTCTGCATTTAATTTAATTTAGCACAGTCTCGCTAATACAGCTGCTTTTCTAGGTCTCTTTTTTTTTTAGAGGAAAATCCATCTGGAGAAAGGGCGAGCAATTTGAGTTACCTAGTTCTTGAATGAGCTACTGAAGCTTTGCCCTCAATGTTATTCCACTGTACCAGTTGTCACTGTTCCTTCAGGGAGCGGTGAAGGAGAAAGGGAGGAAGGTCCCTGGTCAGTTAGGGGCTGATATTCAACTGTTCCTTTCTGATGGTTTCTCTTCTTATTCACCAACCTCCCCTAGGGATTTCAGGCCTGCTAAACATACGGTACAAATCAGTGAAATTATTCATTGTGGTTTTCATTTGAGTGAGCTAGTTTCCGCTCCTAAGAAGGGTCTTAACAAAACAGGAAGTTTTTCTTGGATCTAGAAATGGAACTCTGCTTTCTGACATTAGTTTTTACCAAATTTTGCAAATCTCTATTTTCCTACTTCCCTGTCAGACCAAAAATCAAACCCATTGCCGTCAAGTTGATTCCGACTCATAGTCGTGAGACCCTAAAGGACAGAGTAGAACTGCCCCATAGAGTTTTGAAGGAACACCTGGTGGATTCAAACCAACGAACTTTTTGTTAGCAGCCATAGCTCTTAACCACTATGCCACAAGGGTTTCCTCTTAGAGGGTGGGGTAAATAGAAAAGACTAGATAAAGCCAGGCTGCTAACCAAAAGGTCAAAGTTCAAGTCCACCAGCTGCTCCTTGGAAACCCTATGGAGCAGTTCTACTCTGTCCTATAGGGTCTGTATGAGTTGGAATCGACCAGACAGCAACTGGTTTGGTTTTTGGTTTCGGTTAGTGTTAGGGTTGGCTGGGCTTGGAAAGTCTAGGGGGCCTATATGAAGAAGAATGGGGCATCAGGATTGGAGGAAGACTCATCATCAACCTGTGATATACAGATGACACAACCTTGCTTGCTGAAAGTGAAGAGGACTTGAAGCATTTACTGATGTAGATCAGTATGGATTACACCTCAAGATAAAAAAAAACAAAAATCCTCACAACTGGACCAATAAGCAACATCATGATAAACAGAGAAAATATTGACTTTGTCAAGGATTTCATTTTACTTGGATCCATAATCAAAGCCCATGGAAGCAACAGTCAAGAAATCAGACGATGTATTGCATTGGGCAAATCTGCTGCAAAATACCTCTTTAAAGTGTTAAAAAGCAAAGATGTCACTTTCAGGACTAAGTTGCACCTGCCCCAAGCCATGGCAAAGAATATTGAATATACCATGGACTGCTAGAAGAACAAACAAATCTGTCTTGGAAGAAGTACAGCCAGAGCACTCCTTAGAAGTGAGGATGGCAAGACTCACTTACTTTGGACATGTTATCAGGAGGTACCAATCCCTGAAGAAGGACATCATGCATGGTAAAGTAGAGGGTCAGTGAAAGAGAGGCAGACCCTCAGTGAGATGGACAGACACAGTGGCTGCAATGGGATCAAACATAGCAAGAATTGTGAGGACAGCGCAGGACTGGGCAATGTTTCATTCTGCTGTACATAAGGTCGCTATGAGTTGGAACCGACTGGACAGCACCTAACAACAACAAAAAATTCTTAAGTTCTTACTGATTTGTATTTCTTATCCCTTACCCTCAAATAATGAATATATATTACCTAGGTTATCCAAAAATAATAGAGGGGGTAAAACTGCCTTTAGTTTTCAACATTTCTTTAAATAATAGAGAAATATGATGGGCTTCTAGCTTAGAACTTTGAATTACTAATCAGTTAGGTTGGGGTTGGTAAACCAGGGAGGGAATTGTGGCAGAAACTGCTAGTTATCCTCCAATCTCTTCTTGTCTAGTAATAAAATTTTTAGCTGGACACACGGTCACCCAGTTTCCCAGCCTCCCTTGCAGCAGGTGTGGTTATAGAATGGGAGTACAAGGGACACATGCAACATCCAGATTGTTGCCTTAAAGAGGAGGAGTGTCTTCACCTTTTCCCTTTCTGCTGGAATTTAGGTGAGAGGGTGGGAGCTGGAGCAGCTGCCTTGGATTATGTAATGGAAGCTGTATACTGAGGGTGTCAGCACAATGAGACAAGGAAATTGCGCCCCTGACACTGCTGAACTGCCATTGTATTGTGAGGTTTCTGTTACAGTTGTTGAACCTGTATCCTAAGTAATATCAGATATAAACATTTAGCGGAACAGTGCTCTGACTTCCTGACCCTGAAAATGAATGTGTCCTTTGGAAAGAATGTACGATTTAGTTAGTCAAGCTTTCTTTTGTTTATGGGCACAAGGACCAAATTCTGTCTCAGTGATCAAGAGTGAATACTTCATCCGGGACCTATTATATATTAGGGATGGCAAGAAAAATTGCAGAAATTCATTTGGTATTTTCGGCAGGTCATGTATGCTTGGTTTCCAGCTCTCTTATCATCTCTTAACTTTCAGGGAGCAGGCTGCCTGATTCAGACCACCCTCTTTCTCCTACAGTTACAATTCTGAATTTGTGCTCGTGGTGCTGAAGGTTGTGTGTAGCAGGGCTGCCCAAATGAACCTCCTTGCCATCCAGCCTCAAGGCCACGTCCGCCACTCCTATTCACACGTAGTACATGATATTTAGAGCTCTCAAATCTCACCCCTTCTGTCATTTTGTGAAATTCCTCAATTATGGGGAAAATAACAATGGTTGATGCTGTGCTTTAAGCTGCTTTTCAAATGTGACATGTATTTTGCTAAAGGAGAAACTGAAGCTTGTTTAAATAATAGAATTTCTCCAGGCCTCCAAGTTTTGGTGAATCTCTTGCGGAGGACGCGCACATGGGTAACTCTCTTGTTAGTGCTTGCTCTTTCTAAAAGTCTTAGAAATCTTAGCGCCAGGTGACGTGCCCTGCTGGAACAGCAGCCCTTCAGAAACAACAAAAACTCCATTGGAACGAAAGAGGCTCATTTGTTTTCAAGTTGTGGCCCTTCTACCCTGCAGGCAGCCCTTCATCCTTGCCCACAGTGTCTGAGGCTTTGATTTATAATCTTCTACCCACACAAACCTTGGCATTCACTGGGATTCTACAAAGAGGTTAAGATGTAAACCAGGAGGAAGATCTTAAGGACAGGAGCAAGTTGGGGTGGGTATGGGGAGAGGAAGAAAGAGTTAAAGAGAGGAAAGGCAACGAAAAGACACCACATGCTTGGCATAAGTGAATGAGTACATGGGTTGGGAAGGCTGGGCTGACTAAAGGAAGGACTGCTGAAAGTGGTTTTGCTGACCAAGACAGTGCCTTTGGTTCTGGGGCACAGCTTCGAGGGAGAGAGCTCATGGCCCAATGTACTGTGATCAGGATGGCCAGTGTGTGAGTCCCCTCTCCCCCACCCTCCACTGCCACCCTTTATCAAGATTTCTTTTACGTGCTTGCACTGCCTGATCTCAGTGTTCCCAGCTGTAAGTCTTGGGATTTGTAGCTTATCCCCTGAGGGGTAAATAATAGCAGCCGCAATCTTCTGCCAGAGAAGGACTTGCTTCCTCAGCTTGGAGGCTCAGTTGATGACAAATGCAAAAGGTTTTCAGGAAGAGAAAATGAGATACCCCATGGGCCAACCTTTGGAAAACTGAGAGGTGCCAAGCCAATGTGAGCCATCACAGTTCTAATGACTATCATTAAGGCAGGGCTAGATAGGTAGGCTTTCTGGAAAAGGAGGAACCCACAGAACTGATGGCTTAGTGTCTGAAATGAGCTGCCAGATTCTCCTTGCACTTCTGAAGATTGCATAATTCAAAATTCTCTCTTTGGAATGTCCCCCTGATGTGGTGTTGAGGCCATAGGCTCTGGAGGCAGGCTCAGGTTGGAAGTTCTAGCTTTGCCACTTACTATCTGTGTGACCTAGTACAATTTCCTTCTGTGGAAAACGGAAATAATACCGCCTTACTGGACTGTGGTTGTAAAAGTTAGGAATAATGTATGTAAAATGCTCAGTGTAGTGTCCAAGCATATAATAGGGGCTCAATAAATGATTAACTGGTAGTTGTTCATGAGAAAATTAATCTGGTTTAGCACTGAGGCAATGGAAGGAAAGGAGAGAGAACACTGTGAGATGTCTAATATAAGGCACATAGGTAAAATAAGCATGGGGCATTTATTATATACAGGACCAAACAAAGACTCCACGGACTCAGGGGTCAGAAGCACCCAATGCCTTCTTAAGGTAACTGGGTTCTTTGGGAGCCCAGAAGGTAGTGGTGTCAGTCACCAAAGTCCTTGTCTGTCACGGAAGGCTGATCTTCTAGAATATCTGGAGAGAGAAGGTATCTCTTAAATTGAGACAGAGGAAATAAATTTTAGCTATATAGCCTAAGCAAAACTGGAAATGAGTGAGAATGGATGACGGCAGTATTCTGGAAACTGCTTGTAAAAAAATGGCACGGTAGAAGCATCAGACTTCCTTGTCTAACTTCACAAGGGGGAGGAGAGACAATCAACATCAGCCCAAGGCTGATGCCTATGAGGTAGAGGTCAAACATACCTCCACCATCCAACCATTTTACCAATTCTGACACCAGCCATCCCTCCCATGGCATTCTCTGCTTCTCTGCTGGGTTTAATAATTTGTTGCAATGGCCACACACAACTCACAGACTATACTCACAGTTACGAGGTTTAATAGGGAAGTAACAGGTTATAACTCGGGATCAGGATCAACAGACTAACTCAGGATCAGAAAGCATGTAGGCAAAGTTTCCCTTCTTCAGTGCAGGATAGCTCTCTCAGCTCCTCTCAGCCCCCTGAGGACAGGCCTCTTGGCCCTCTCAGGACAGGCCTCCTCTCTCAGTGCTCCGCCTGGCCTATACCCTGCTCAGTTCAAGTGTTACCAAGCCCTTTAGTTCTGCCAATAAGTGCTTGGAGGTACCTCACTCTGCCAGTAAGCCTCAGCCGAAAGGCGCTCAGCTCTTTCTCTCCGTGGGCTGGCGAGCCTAGCTACACCGATAAATGCCCAGAGGCATCCTACTCTGCCAGCAAGCCTCCTGCTGGAAGGCTCTCAGCTCTCTTGCTGTATGGCTTGGCACACCCATTGTAACCATCTTATTCCATGGGCTAGGAAGCCTACTGCACTGTCTAGTGCTGGTCTCCTGGTTCTGCTGCTGCTGTTTCTCTGCTGCCACTTCTTGCTGTCTCACTCCATTGCTGGTGTTACAGCTCTCCCTCTGTCTCTTGGGTCTAGGAAATTCTCAGTGCAGGGACCCAGGTCCAAAGGACACACTCCACTCCCGGCTCTTCTTTCTTGATGGCAGTAAGATCTTCCCTTCTCACCTCTGTGATGGCTTATTTTAAGCCTAGCAGGATGGCAAAACTGACCAATCCCCTCGTTAGGGTTCCATACACCTTATTTGCATAGGTCTACCCCCACTAGGGTTCCATACACCTTATTTGCATTATTAGCAGGCTGTCCAATTCCCTTGGTTGGCCACAAGCACCTTATTTGCATAGTCTCACCCAATCGTTTTGTAGAAGTCACAAGACCATGTATGGCTAGAAGGGCCATCTTAAGTAATTCACTGCATCACACAACTACTCTCATTAATGTGTAAATCAAAATTTACATGGGTTCTATAGAGTCAACCATACTACTTTCACATTTGTTCATTGATAACAATACAAATCCTGTCCACCGCCCAAGAACCCTTTCAGAAACTACAGTAATCCGGAAAATGGCATTTGGAGCCTCTGGCTTAAAGAACAGAAGGTTGAATCCAAATCTCCAACTTTTTATGCTAATTATTATTTTATCCTTTAACCATTCTACATCTTCTTCTATGTTTTCTAAGATATACCATATAACTACTTAGTTGGAACATTAAAACAAGAGTAATATTTCTTGAGGGTGTGCAGTTATAAGCACTATGAAAAGTGCAAAGAAATGTAACATGCTCCCAGACTTCAGAATTGGCATGGATTGACCCAGTAAGATGGCATGAGAGATTAGGATCCCACCTGTTTTTATTTTTTTGGTTACTCTTTAATATTCTTCACATCTCCAACTATCAGATTAACATGTCAAGATTGATTACTGTCTTCAGCCATGTTCAGTATTAGCTGGAGGTAGTTATATATAAAAACTGTTGTTAGCTGCTGTCAAGTTGGCCCCTGATTTATTGTGACCCAATGCACAACAGAACAAAATGTCACCCGGTCCTGCGTATCAGACCATTCTGTCCTATAGGGTATTCATTGGCTGATTTTCGGAAGTAGATCACCAGGCTTTTCTTCCCAGTCCATCTTAGTCTGGAAGCTCTGCTGAAACCTGTTCTGCATCATAGCAACACACAAACCTCTACAGACGGATGGTGGCTGCACATGAGGTGCATTAGACAGGAATCAAATCTGGGTCCCCTGCATGGAAGGTAAGAATTCTACCACTGAACCACCACTGTCTCCATGTAAAAAATAGCTATAATTTATTGAGCTCCTACTATGTGCTGGGCATCCATGTCACATGTATTAATTAGCTCATTTAGTCCTCACAAGAACCCTACAGTATTTATTTTTATCATCCTCATTTTCCAGTTGAGTAAATCGAAGCCTAGAGAGATTAAGTGCAAGGTCACAGCCAGGTGAGTGTCAGGGCTATAAAATAAGGATGTGTAGGTGCAGGGAGGGGTAAGGGTCTTTGGATGTCAGGAAAAGAAGGATAACACTGGGAAGGTAGGCTGAAATTTACCTTTTTTCCCTTTTTAACAGTCCAGCAAGGATGAACTATGCTTTTGTTATTTAAAAATTATGCACTAGAGGGTGCTAAATACACAAGTTGTGACTTTAAAACTGTTGTGCTAATGCAGTTTCCACAGTGCTACAAGATAAACAATCAGTAATGGATTCAAGCCAAAAAGGGTCCTCCCAGAAACGGAGTTTGACCAGTTTTATAATAATTGAGGAGCTGTGTTTCTAGCTCCTCAAATAATAATAATAAAAAAAAACCTCATGGTTTACACTGAGCAATTCATAATTTCTTTCTTCTTGATACTGACTGCTATTCAAAGTGCCTTTCAGCTACAAAGTTAATTTTTGTTTGCTCTTTCTGCCTACCGAGTGGGGAAGGCAAAGGGTGAGGTAACCTGGATGAAAATAAATTTTTAAAAATTGCACTGAGCTTTTATCTTTTAAATTTTTTTAGCACAGTAAGACAAGCATATTGTAAAAGAAAGAAAAGAGAAAGAACGAACCCACATCCAAAAGCTTAAAATGAAATGGAACAAGACCGCATCAAAATCCAATGGCAACATCTTTTGGAAATAACTCTAAATCTCTAAATAATATCCTGATGTTTCTATTTCTTAATTCATGAAACTGACATGAATTTCCATCTATGAAAATTGTGGAGTTAGTTAACACCCATCTCTAACAAGTTACAAGAAGATTTAAAAAATAACTTTCAGGTTTTCATTATTAAAAATGCAATACATCATCATTGCAGAACAATTAGTTAACATTTTGGTGCATATTCTCTCTCTCACATAATTTTTTTAAATGGAATTACCTTGCACATGTTATTTCATTAAACTATATATAATGCACATCTTTCTATGTCATTAAAATTTTTCAGATTTCACTTTTTACTTTTTTATTGTGATATAACCGACATAAAGTGTATAAATCTTAAGTCTATATTGGATGAATTTTTGCATTATATGGAAACATAGAACCATATCCCAGAAGGTCACCACACTCCTTCCCAGTCAATGCTGCTTCAAAGCTAACTGCTCTTCTAATTTCTGTCACCATAGATTATATTTTTAAACTTCACAAAAATTTTCCACTTTGATCTTGAAAGATGAGAGTTAAGTGTCCTAAAGCATACAGAATATCTAGCTCTTCAACTGATGCTGGGATCATATAATTTCACTGTGGGTTGACTTTATCATTCAGTCTCAGCTATGAATCATTCAAGTGCCTGAAGGGCCAAGAATTTAGACTCCTGCAGGGATTACAGAAAGCAAGTGACACCCAAGTCAACAACTCAGCTTGGACGGGAAAAGTTATAATTATTCCTCAACATCTCAAGACTCAGTGGATCATGAGTCACAAGTTTGGAGTTTGTCCATTTTCTGTGGAAGATAATCTCTTCTTTTGTATGTTTAATTCTTTATCATTCCTTTATAAATTATCACAAGAAGCACAGACAGCTACTACAGTTTATTAGTACAACTAAAAGAAAAAGAAAAAAGAAATAAAGCATTTCTCTCTTGCTCTCTTTTTTTAGACCCTCCTGATTTGCTCTGGTTCCCGAACCTAGCTGTCTATGAGGCAATGGACAAAGAATTAAGGTGGCGGTACAGGGGCAACAGTTGGGAAGCATTAGGTCTGCCGTCAGATACTAGCCCAAAGATGTGCCTAGAAAGAGGCTAGTCTCCCTCTTCATCTCCATATTACCTGTTAAATTAAAAGCATGATGATGCTACAATCACACCAAACCTTCGCTTGTCCACCATCCCTAGAGAATACTCAGTACAAAGCCCTGTAAAAAGGGGCGAGTCAAGTTGAATAAAAGTGGCAACTTCAGTATGGCAAGCATACTGAAGAGCTGTGAAACACCTGCTTTTTCACCACAGAAGGGGCAAAGGCCATTGCCACGTCTTTCCCCAGGGGCCGGGAGACTCAAAAGCACTTCCCCAAACTAATACATACTTAATATGGCATTGAACAAATTGGCGCTGCGTAATTCGCTTGTTTTTCCTTTTACTTAACATTTATGCTAGGTACTGTTCTAAGGGCTTTACATGCTTTAGCTCTTGATCCATTAACAACCTACAAATGAGGCTGAGAGAGGTTAAGTAATTTTGTCAACCTGGACACAGACTGGGATGGGGGGGGAGGGGTAGAATTCAAATACAGGTTTGTCTCATAGCAGGACCATTACTGCTCTCGCCTCCCCGGCAGAAAATCATGAATAACAAACGGTCACTTCCTCTCCGCCCACGACAATGGACTGACTGGCCGGTACCAGCATTTCCGGAAGATGGCGTTGGCGCCGGACTGGGAGTCTAAACGGACTGCGTCACGGCCGAGTAGTTACAAGTGGCATTTTACTGCTTTCTTTCGAGAGGCCGAGGAGCGGTAGGGATTAAATGGAAAAACAGGAGAACAAGAACTTGAACACCGAAAAAGCCAAAGCCCTGAGCCTCTGGGGCCTCAGAAAGCTCGGGGCGGAAGTGGAGCGAGCAGGGGGCGCGTCCGGCGCCGCTAGGCCGCGGAGGAAGGCCCGCGCGGAGGAAGTGCGTTTCTAAGCTCCTCGAAGATGACGCGGGAGGTGGAATGAAGGGTGCCACCTTTTGCGGCAAAGCTGCCTGTGCAGGCCAGGAGTGGAGCTTCACGTCTCTGCCGCTGTCTTTCCCCATCCTCTGACGCCGAGGACGGGATCGGATTACAGTTTACTTATGGCCGCAGGCACGTTCGGCTCTGGAGGCTTCGGGCGTCTGGAGCGGGGAGAGCTGCAGCTCCGTGGCTACCACTGCTCTCCCGTGACCCCGCTTTCTGGCGACGACCGCAAGATCCGGGCCGGTGCGGACTTCACCCACTTCGCCCTCCCCACCGCGGCCTAGACCAGCCTGAAGGGCGGTGCCCTTTGTGACGCCGGAAGCGGCCCGGGCGACGCCCGTTATCGCGCAGGCCCGCCTGGCTGCCCCGCCTGCAAAGCTAGGCCTCAACTCGCTCGGGCCAGCGGCCAAGCCACGAGTTTGTATCTGCTCCGCAGCCACCCATAACTTGCTTTTCTAGAGGGGGAGCGGAAGTTTGGGCTGCTCCATAAAGTTCACGCGGGCAAAATACCATCCCATCAGAGACAGAGCTGTCTCAGTGAAGAGGTTTCTCCTGAAGTGTAAAGTGGTTAGCAGACTCTAAAGGGGATCTCTTGGGTGTGTCCAGTTATGATAAGCCAGTTATGTATCATACGTGGTAAGAGGTTATTCCCACAGGAGGTCAAAACTGGAATAAGGAACCTCTCCCTCTTCTTGGTCAGACTGGTTTCAAGAGGGCTCAAAAGGTTTTGTTCTCTTGGTGTTTCTTATTCGGAGGAAAAAAAAAAAAATCTATACTGTGGTGTCTGACACTGAACCGAAAACCAAACCCAGTGCCATGGAGAAAAGTCGAACTCACAGCGACCCTATAGGACAGATTAGAACCGTCCCATAGGGTTTCTAAGGCTGTAATCTTTACCGAAGAGACTGCCACATCTTTCTCCCGTGGAGGGGCTGGCCGGTGGGTTCGCGGCGGAGCGCTTTAACTACTGCGCTACCAGGGCTCCTAAGACACTTGAGGTGAGCTATTTTCTCCAAAGTCATTTGAATGGAAGGCGTCATTCTAGTTGGAAGCTAGAATAACTCAACGTGTATCTACCCTCTTTATTGAACTGGGTGCTGAAATCCTAGCCTTTCTGAATCTTAACACCTTGCAGGGATTCCTAATCAGGAGTCCCTAGGTAGAATTTAGGGTGTATGCACTGTGGAACACGTATTTAAAACATTCTGAGAAGGAGTTTGCCAAGCTGTCAAAAGGTACATGGCACAAAACTGGTTGAACACCTTACTTAGGAGCGAGGGAAGCATCTCTTAAATGATGTCCAGGTAGGTCATTTAAGCTCATCTTCTGGCCAGCAGAATGTTTTGGAAAAAGGTACACTCATGTCACCAACAGCCCTACCCAAATAAACGTCCACTCCAGAAATCAGACTGACGTATTTCCTATTTTTCATCTATAGAGATTTTTTTTTTAAAAAATCCACTGCAAATAATTTGGTTCCATGAAACCAACAAAATGGCCCGTATGTGTAGGACCATCAGTTTATATTGAACCCACTATGCAGATAACCTTTTAAAAAAAATTTTGGGTAAAGTTTACACAGCAAGTTAACTTTTTTATACAGAATGTTGGTGACTGTTAACCCGTGTTATATTTTAACTCATTCGACCAGGTAAATATCCCCTAAGTTTAGATCTTTGGAAGTGGTATTCTTCTCTGATCTCCTGTTATTTAATACGACGTTACCTGTAGTCAAGTAGTCTTCCTGTTTAGCAAAAGGGATTATCAAATCCCAGCTGTGACGCAATTCTTCAGCGTGCAGCTCAAAATAGGACTATTCTTTTCTCCCCCTCCTTTCTCTGTACAATTGCACTAAATTCATAGCTCCCTAAAAGCAATGATTGCTCAAATATGCTCTTTACAGTTATTCATGCTGTGCCGTGTAATATCTGTATTCCTAAAATTTTGGCCCGTTAAATAGTGATCTGGATTTCATAATACATCCCCCTTAAGTGAGGAGCCCAATATTTTGGTTCCATTTCTCCACCTTATTTTAAAAGTGAAGACAATCTCTTCACTGCAGTTTCAGTATCTCAAAAGAAACATTTCTTTTTACCAGTTACCTTTTCAGAATATACAACTGATTGACTTGGTAGGTTTGTCAAGAATCTGCATTTTAAACAAACACCGAAAATAATTCTAATGCAGGTTAATCCAGGATCCATTTTAAGAACCACTGGTTTAGAAGTAAACTACATTCAGCTAATAAATAGTTTCTTTGGCTGGTCCCAGGTTCTCTCAGCAATCTGTAGGTTTTGTAGAATTAGTTGGATAGATGGAAGATAACTGCAAGTGAACCAAAGTGAACATAATCCCATGCAGATTTGCTTTGGAATTCTGAAGTTCTATTATTAAAAAAAAACACAGCCAAATGAAACGTGCAACGTGGAAACTGGCACATTTCTATAAACAAACTTCTCTCACAAAATCTTTTTATTGTTAAAGTGAAAGTTTACATTTCAAGTCAGTCTCTTACACAAAAATTTATACATACATTACTTTCACAAAATCTTTGTCATTCACTTGTGTTGTCGGAAATAATGTATTCCAAGTTAACTGAACAAGTTCTCCTCTACATATCTGATTAAAATTTACAATTCCTTGTTACTTTGGTTAATGCTGACTAAGGACTTAGGTGGAAACCCTGGTGGTGTAGTGTAGTTAAGAGCTATGGCTGCTAACCAAACGGTCAGCAGTTTGAATCCACCAGGTGCTCCTTGGAAACCCTATGGGGCAGTTCTACCCTGTCCTATAGGTCGCTGTGAGTTGAACTCAACAGCATTTTTTTTTTTTTTTAAAGGGTTTAGGTTGAGGGTAAGTGTTGCAGTTAGCAAATGAAACCTTTTCAAGTCAAAGACCTGAATTAAGACCCCATAATCTGCAGTCACACCCTGTCAAATAACCTAGTAAAACTGGCTAAACTGAGTGAGATGCTTCCCCAAAAAGATGCTAAGACAGGTGCTCCATTTCATCTACAGCTGTGTCCCTCTGTGCCAGGCAGCTACAGGACTCATTCCTTTCAGTCGCATACCCAGTGGGACCTTGCTCCAAGGATCACTGCCAATCGGTAAAAGTTGATCAACACAGGATGTTCCTATTTGCTACTTCCTAAGCAAGTATATGTATATACTTGCTAAGCTTGTGTATCGCCCCACACTGCTAAAGGGTTCTGCATAAGACTTATTGAGGAAAATTTTAGAAAGTGAGCAACTGAGAAAAGCGTAGAACTACAAGTGATTCTGAGAAAATGGGGTATTTTTGAAATTAAACTCTCTCCTCAGTCTCTCCTGTGAAATTGGCAGTAAAATATGCATTACTCACTAATGCCTCATGAAGCAAATTCTCCTTTTGGGGAATATGATTAAATACAGTGCTGTTTTAAACTCTGGTATATAGGCAAAGGCTGCCCAAGAAGGGAAGCTACATAGAGGAAATACATAGATTCACAGCTCTCTTTCCTGTTTCATGGTATTTTAAATCCAATATAGCTTTGATAATTACTTTATGAAATGCTTGTATCTCACTGGAGAGTGTTTTAGAAGTAAATCTTTACTATGTTTATTATTTCTGTTTAACTTTATTAGTAGTCTGCCAAATTAAAAAAGCAGCAAATATTCTCTTTCAATTAGTTTTTCTTTGAACAGTGAGCATGATACCGGCCATGATTCAATTTAATCTATTAGCTCCATTTTTCTTTAAAATAAGAATATTGCCAACGTGACACTACAGTAAATTTTTATCACACAACCAAATACCCAGCACTAAGGAGGTTAAGAGATTGAGATTATTTACAATACCCAGTAGCTATATTAAGTTTATATATGTATCTACATTTCCTTCTTGTAGTGTTATCTTCTTTGCATTTTAGTCTTATACGTCAGTAAGATACGGGTATAAATCCCTATACTAATAGTTTAACTGAAGATACCAGAAAGACTTTACATGCTATTAGAAATTTGAATGATGGCATATTCTGCCATTATTGGCTTTCACATTGTGTAATTATCTGCCTATTCATTAACCAGTTCTTAATAATATTTGTATTTTGACTCCAAGCTAAACTGTCTTTCTCTTTTCTGTGTACTGACTCTAGGTTCCTTTAAAACAAATTTTTTTAAAATTACATTTTTTGTGAAAGCATACACAGCAAAACAGATTTCAACAATTTCTACACATACTGACACTGGTTACATTTTTTTCCCCTATTATTACACAGGGTTTGTTTTCACAAAAGTAGAATAACTAACACCAACACTATCTACTGTAACTGATGTGGTTAGTGACCCATCCATATTTCCTGAGATCTCGGCATCTTTTTAAAAAAATTTTATTTTGTTGTTGAGAATATATACAGCAAAACATCACCAATTAACTGTTTCTACACATACAATTCAGTAACTCTGATTACGTTCTTCGAGTTGTCTAACCATTCTCACCCTCCTTTTCCGAGTTATTCCTCCCCCATTAACATAAATTCACTGCTCCCCTGAAGTTCGTTCCTATCTAATCTTTTGAGTTGCTGTTGTCACTTTCATCCCATATAGACAGTTCTTAAAAGCATAATAATGCTCAAGGCAGACTTTTTTTTTTTTTTTACTAGTTAAAGCTATTGTTTGATTTTACTAGTTCCTTTAATGACCAGCAGGGTCTCTGGCTTACTGGTTGCCCTTTAAGCATTTTGTTTTCCTTTAGTGGCTCTATTCCACAGATCTGCACCTTTTCTGTAAAGGGCCACACAGGAACTATTTTAGGTTTTGCAGGCCATATACAGTCTCACATATTCCTCTCACCTCCCTTTAACAAGCGTTTAAAAATATAAAAAATATTTTAAACTCCCAGGTTACACAAAAACAAGTTGTGGGGGCTGTAGTTTGCCCATCCCTGTTCTAGTCTCTAATGGGAGAAAGAGAAGATGGCCGGTTTTGGTAATTATAATTCATTCTTAAAGGCTAAAAATGTGGCAAATAGTACACTGAAACCTGTGTGAGCCAGAACTTGACAGGGCTGCCTTGTTTTTCTGGGTCTTGCCAGGTTTTCTGCCTTTGACAGAGTGCAGTCTAACGACTTTCTAGCACTCTCTATTAAGAATCCTAACCTCATAAACACTCAGATAGTGTTTGTTTTCGATTTTATAGGACTGGGAAAAAAACCATTTTTTTTTTAGATTTGCACGTTTATTCAAATTAGATACAGGTATGTGCATTTACTAGTCAAACAGAGATGGGTAAAATTCACTTTTTAATAAAACATCTAATGTTAACTGTTTAGTTTGTTTTGGTTTTTTTATGAAATTACTGAAACAAATTTCTAAGTCTATAGCCTTATCAAAAAACTCTTGGTCTCCTTTAACTTTTCCAAATTCCTTCAAAGCCTTTATATAGCTGAAAACTTGTGCCTGACTTACAGGCTCAGCCTCTTCTAATGGTATGTCTTCATCGTTGTCATCTTTAGATTGTAAGCCTACAATTTCTTGCAGGTTTATATCATCCATTTCTGTGGCAATTTCTTTGTCAATAACAACGTAAGATGTAGCACTGACCCTATTTTCTGAAACACCACTATAAATGTCATTTACTGCTGCCTGAACCTGCATGCCAACCCCGTTTGATTCCCCACAAGCCACATTGCAAGTGATTCCATGTTTTTTTTTGAAGCTCTGAAGCCACCCATTAGACACTGAGAATCCATCAACTTTTAAAAGTTTCGCAGTTTCCTTCGCCTTTGCTTGCAGGATAGGTCCTGAAATGGGAACATTACTGGCAGAAGCTTGAAGAAACCACTCAAAAACAGATTGCTGATTTCCATCCCCCCTTCCTTTCTTGATGTTTGCGTTGATACTGTTCATGTATTTCTCTATTATCTTATCCCTTTCTTCCATAATTGAGTAGATTTGCGTTTTGCTGCACTTGAACTTATTCACAGCTTCCTTGACAGTCCTTTTCTCTTCAGTTATCATTTTGACAACATCAAACTTTTCTTTCAGAGATAAATTTCTTACCCTCTTATCCATGGCTGTGAAGGAATCATTTTCAAAAAAAAAAAGGAAAACAGAGAGTGAAATAAATTCTTATAAAAATAAGGAATTTATGATCTTCTCGAAAACGTGAATTGTCTCAAACAAAAAGAAAAAATGAAAACCAACATCATTATATGATACAATTAACACACTTCAGTAAAATATTTAAGAATGTTTTTGCTTTGGTACACACAATGAATGTGTTAAGTGAGGAAATACTTCTCTTTTTGGGGAGCAAAACAAGAAATTCTGAAGAACAAAACTTCAAGGAAATGAACGAGATTTTGAAGTTTGTAATAATGTGTATCAAAATTACAAATAGCTAAAGTGAAAACTAAAAATTAAAGAGTCAAATCTCTCAAGACAAGGAAAAAAAGTGTGCTCTGCTAGATTTTAATGAAAATAAAGGAATTTATTGGTATCTCTTACTTTCTTCCAAGCTGATGGATGTTGTCCTTCGCTAGGAAAAATTTACAGGCAGAAAAAAAAAAGGTAAAAATGTAAATAATAGGTGTATTCAGAAAACAGTAGCAATGCACAGTATGTGCTTACACACAGTAACAATGCAAAAGGAAGTGCAAGACTGAGCCTTCATCTCTGACTCTTGTACTTCTTGGAATGATTTCCGGCTTTCGCATCTGCACTTCCTTATATTTCGGTTGCAATACTAACGATTTTCTGACTCCGTCCACATTTCCCAGGTTCTGGCTTTCAAAGAATATTAGGCTGAAGTAATTGTTTTAGTGGAATGTATTTGAGTTTTCCTTCTCTGACAGGTTTTCTGCCTTACACAGGTTTCAGCCTTCGCAACTTTTACTGTATAAGGATAACTGCAAAGAGAGTTCAAAACAAAAAGACCTGAAGTGGAAAATCAGGTAAAGTGCAACACCATCATGCTGTGTGGCATCTCAAATTATCAAAAAGCACTTCTGTCTGGCCAATTAATATAGCAAGTATTAAAATATATTCATATTATATCCTGGGGCAAGAGAAACTTAGTGGTTATAAATAACATAACAATTGAAAGACATGTTTATTGCAACATGGATAAAACTATATACTTAACGTATTTAATAGTTTCACCCTGTCACATCTTACATTTCAAATAGCTCCTAAAACTTGCCAATGTAACTCTGGTAGTTAACATAATGAAAATTACTGTTATTTTATTAAAATACTTCCATAGAATTAAAAATAACATTTGTTAAGTTTCTCAAACAGCTTCTTATTTACTTGGTTAAGAGTCCATTTATGAAGCAAGCTACTGCTGTCAGGACCAAAATAATCTCTGCTGTCTGCCATTTGCCTACTCAGTCCTCTTTTTACTCACTGTTTTGTGGGACGCAATTAAGTTAGGATATCACATTCAGTTCTAGGGGCCTGAGGGAAAAGCAGCTTCCTAAAAGTTGTCTAAAGATGCAATAAACTGCCTCAATATCACTGTGGTTATTTAAATGGAGGTCAATCACTGTAGGGGAAATTTATGCACGCATAATTATGGAATTAGCTAACAATGCATACCTCAGAGGGCTTTAGGACAATTCTAAATTCTATTAGTCTACACTAATATTTGTTACACTTATGCTGATGTAGTAAGACTGTGACAGCCCACAGGCAACATCTGCTCTCCTAAGATACACAATAATGTGTGAAAAGAATTTTAATGGGGTGTTCTTGTTCATGTATTTGGCACTTGTGTAAACTCTGGTCCTAGGAATAGTTGATACTTAGGATGTATCTCTAGGGACAAAAAAAAAATCATATGATAAACAACAAAGAATGAAGGTCATGTTCTCTTTAATACCCTTGACTCCATACTTATCTCCTCCTGTGCTTATATAGTAAGTACATTATTTATAACTCCAATCACTCATAAATTATCCCTTATTCCCTTTTTGAACAGGAAGAATTATTACTACAATGGAATGTTGGAAGGACTAAAGTCCACACCTCATTTGTCCCTTCAGTCCTGAATTTATTAGGCAAGAGATATAAAAATATAGTCATCTTATTAGGTGAAAGGAAGGACAACACACACTACAGGGGAAGTCAGCACAACCGGACTAAACCAAACCTAAGAAGTTTCCTGAATATAACCAAACACTGTGAGGGACAGAGTAGCAGGAGCGGGGGTCTGGGGACCATGGTTTCAGGGGACATCTAGGTCAACTGGCATAACAAAGTTTATTAAGAAAATGTTCTGCATCCCACTTTGGTGAGTGGTGTTTGGGGTCTTAAAAGCTAGTGAGCAGCCATCTAAGCTGCATCAATTGGTCCCAACCCACTTGGAGCAAAGAAGAATGAAGAACACCAAAGACACAAGGAAAGTATTAGCTCGAGACAGAAAGGGCCACATAAACCAGAAACCAGAAGAACTAGATAGTGCCTGGCTACCACCAGTGACTGCCCTGACAGGGAACACAACAGAGAGTCCCTGACAGACCAGGAGAAAAGTGGGGTGTAGAACTCAAATTCTAGTAGAAAGACCAGACTTAACGGTCTGAGACTGGAAGAACCCCAGAAAGTATGGCCCCCGGACTATCTGTCAACCCAGAACTAAAACCATTCCTGAGGCCAACTCTTCAGATAAAGATTAGATTGGACTATGGGACATAAAATGGTACTTGTGAAGAGTGTGCTTCTTAGATCAAGTAGATACATAAGACTAAATGGGCAGCTCCTGTCTGGAGGTGAGATGAGAAGGCAGAGCAGGTCAGGAGCTGGCCGAATGGACATGGGCAATCTGGGGTGGAAAGGAGTGTGCTGTCACAGTGCAGGGAGAGCAACTAGGGTCACATAACGATGTATGTATAAATTTTTGTATGATAGACTAACTTGAATTGTAAACTTTCACTTGAAGTACAATAAAAAAGTCACCTTAAAAAAATTTCCTCCACCTCTCACCCCACAACACTTTATTTTATCCATATATACATATATACTAAATGTAATTGCATGTTCTTTTGCCTTTTGGGTTAAAGAATCACAGAGCTAATGATGTATGCTACGTCAGTTTCCAACTTGGGGTAACTAACTCTATACTTTCACTTGAAAAATTACCAAGTCCCCCGAACTTTGATTTCTGCCTAGTACTCTGCATGTCAAAGTGAAGACATTCACTTAAGTGCGGGTAACTAATGGGAGTAACTACGAATCTCTTTAGGTAGCCAAATACCTTATCTAATTAGCAATGCCCCTGAATGGATGAAAGAGATTCGCACTGTCCCTACCTACTATCCAATGAAACCATTGTCAGGGCAGTGGGCTTTGCAAAATCAGTGGCAAAGACCCTGTTAACTTAATGCTGATCTAGGGGAAATAAAATTGTATATTTTCTGTTCCTGGTTAATCTTCTAGATAATGTGGTAAACATGGCAGGAGTTATAGTATTCTCAGAAATGATCACAAAAATCAATGTTTATTACCAGCTTGATGAAACAATTTTTTTGACATCATGTATTTACTATATTGTTTCATAAATATCCATTTACCTTGGCTGTATTACTGACTTGCTGAAATAATTTGTAATTCTATATGTTTAGCTTTTATAAATAATTTAAAAATTAAATGTTCATTTATCAATCTAAGGTGGGGACTTCTAACAAAGACGATCAAGAAACTTGACTTTGTAATAAGCAAGCAGATATGTCCCAGACTGGAAGCACGTTAACCAAGCAAAAAGACAGGTATATATAAAAAAGTCATTCAATTTATCAATTTACGAAGAAAAGATCTCTGTATCTCTCTGGTCAGCACATTTTCTCCAAGGAGGTAAATTATACAGGAAATCTAATTACATTGAAAAAGTTGCCTGATATGATACCAAAATTGTAGCTTTATAATGACTAGAATATTTAATAGCATTGGGACTTAACTTTTAATGTCAACGTTAATTTAAGAAGTGGATCCTTAAAAATCCCAGATGATAACATCTGAATTTCTAAGATCGACTACTCTCAATTACTAATATTAAATGAAGTGATGCTTCTGCTCTGAGTTGTATTTAAAGTTAATGGTTTGATCTTTAAAGGAAAAGAACAATCTTAATTAAAATATTGTATTTTCTAAATATAATGATGAGCTGTTAAAGTAGCAGGATGAAATCTCCTCCTCCGTAACAAGACTAAACAACAAACCTCAACACCCTTTAAAAAAAGACAGACTGGTTCCCAGACTAACAAGACTTAACCTTTACCTATTATACGAAAAAAGAAAAAAAAAGAAAAAAAAAAATTCAGTCCAATAGGATATTCAAAATTTTGTTTTAAAAAAAGAACTTATGTTCCTATGCTGATGAAATCTTCAGATAGAGGCAAAAGATCCTTGTTCAAGGGTATGTGGCTAGGATGAACCTCTAGGTCTATGATTTTGTCACTATTTTTTTGGTGCAGAATTTAATCTAGTCCTTAGAGAGAGACCCCCTGAGCCTGCTGGACAGGTTTTGTCTTTGACTTCTTAAAAGAACTAAGACTGTCCTAAAAGTTTATGCAAGAAACCAAAAAGCTAAATGGATATTAGACAGCATAACTGAATTTACTTGTAGCTACGTTACTAACTGCCTTTCAGGTGAGTGACTTGGCAATTTACATTACATGTCTGCACCTCATTTATAAAATAAAAAGAGCAAAGAAGCTGGATTTTTTAATCTTTTGGTGATCCTTCTAGGTCAACATTCCACCATACACAATACTCCCATGATTATGTAAATACCACCTTATTCTACTAGAATAAGGGATTTTAAATTTATGCTTGGAATTACCACATAAGGCAAGAGATCCAGGACATTTGTTTTTAAAAGTTATGAAATGGAATCATGATCCAAGATTGGAAATTTAAGTGTTAAAGCTTTAAATAAGTTTCAGTAAGAAAAATTTCCACACATTCCTAGAGCTAATCTTAAATTTCACATCACACATGTTAGGAGTCCTAAAGACTGAGGGGTGAGTTAAGTGGAACTTAATATTCTCATGGCAACCTGGAGCAGAGAGTTAATTTGTCCTAAGCCCGTGTATCAGAAATGAGGTTTCTCATTCCCAGATATTTTATTATCAGTCAGTTTTTGAAGGTGACCAAATTGACAACTGAATTATGTTAAGAAATGGTTCACTGCAATGGTGCCCCCCAATGTGTCAGGCTGAATAAGACTAATAGCACAGTAACACTCCCTAAAAAAGAAACGAAAAATGTCCTCACACTGTAGCTTTATACAGACTTTTTAGCGAAGCCCTTCACTCCTTATCTCGGTTTTCCCCAAAGTGGCAATTGTACAAAAAGCACCTGAAGAGGAGAGGGTTTGTTAGAAATGTAGATTCCTGGCCCACACTAAGTAGTCAAGCACATTCTAAGAAAATAGTGAATGATACCTTACACCTTTAAGAACTTCTGGGTGTGGGGGCCCAGGTATCTGTATTTTAATAAGCTGCCCAGATGATTATAGTGATCAGGCTGGCTTGGGAACCACTGTTTGCAGCATTTTAATATGCCCTAGCAGAGAAAGTAATTTTAAAAAGTGGAATATGTTTGTTTGGTGTTTGAAAGCTTGGTAGCCATGATCTACAAGTCTGGGTATAAGAATTTTGCTTTCAATGATAAACAGATCAAGCTGTTACAAAGGATGACCCACAAAAGTACGCCTGAGAATTAAATGCATTATGGTACTTCTACCACTTTTTTATGTAATACCTGCAACTAACACTTAGGAAAAGAAATTTGTTCATATCTGTACAACAGAGGAAATCAACTTATTTACTGTTGCAAACCCTGGAAGTAATTTTGAACTTAAGTGTCAGAATTCTCCAAAGAATATAAAACTACTGGTGGTGTGGGAGAGAACAGTTAGCACATTAATAGACTCAACTTTTTTAAAATGGGTACTGTTGATTGTAAATCATTCACAACTGAAGCTAAGTAAATTTCTGTGCAGACATAATCACATTCCCCCTCCCCCGCCCCATTCCCATTTTTACCCTATTCTGATAATCACATATTTTTACCAATGCCATTCTGGGATGCACAGCTGTTTAGTCCCTAAGATTGTTGCTGCATACTGGTAAGCACTTATGGATCTCCATCCATATTTATGGGACCATATCCTTTCTTCTGAAAGGTGGCAGAATCTAGCCCTGATCTTGTCTTATTACCAGGGTTGTTGAACTATTCAGTAAAGTTAAAACATGGGAATGTCCTCTGCTCTGAGGTAATTAAATACTTTTATACTTTTTTTCTTAAAATTATGCATTGGAAATGCAGGTTAAATGTGAAAAATAAGAATTTATAACCAAACAATGGAGGGTGGATAGAAATCTCCAAATTGCCTAACACAGTTTAACACTTCCTTTCTTTTCTCGAGAAGGCTTTTATCTGGAACGGATAGACAAGAGCGCTTCACCTAGGATTGCATCAGTCTTTCAAGATAATTGTACCTGATGTAACCTAAGAGAAAGAGATGTCCAATTTTTTTCTTGGTGTTATTTTTTTCTAGCATAAGGATGGCTATGTTCTTGGGCACTATTCATTAGCAATTTCAGGTTTCCTAACCTTTAAGTAGAAGCGCTGGTGGCTCAGTGGTTAAGCGCTCAGCTGCTAACGGAAAGGGCTGGTGGTTGGAATCCAACAGCCACTTGGGGGAGAGAGATGTGGCAGTCGGTTTCTGTACAGATTCACAGCCTTGGAAACCTATAGGGCAGTTCTGTTCTGTCACATGGGGTCACTATGAGTTGGAACTGACTCAATGGCAATGGCTTTGGTTTTGTTTTTTAACTTTTAAGTGGGGGAAAGGCCTGGTGATCTACTTCCAAAAATCAGCCAACGAAAACCTTATGGACCACCACAATGGTCTGATCTGCAACTGATTATGGTGATGGTGCAAGACAGGCCTGCGTTAAGTTCCACTGTGCATGAGGTGGCCATGAGTCGAGTTGGGGGCCAACACAGCAGCAGATAGTAGCAACCCCTACCTTTAACTATCAAAACATCTCTAACCCTCTATCCCTCGCCTTACAATCTAAGTTTAGGAGCTACTTTGCAGATACATACTTACGCCAAAGAGACAAGAGGCCTAATTAATTCAAAGATTTATTTGAGCACTTACTATGTCCTAAGTATTAATTCAGGTACTAGGCAACAATAAACTGAAACCTTTTATCTGAGGGTAGCAATGCAAGTTAGACATTCTCTGCCCTTTAGAGGCTCACACTCTATCTGGGTAAGTAGATTCTAAGTGATTTTAACAAACTGCAGTAAGAGCTGGGCAAAAGGATTATAAAGAACAATGAACTCTTCTTGGGAAGGGGATCAGAGAAAGCTTCGTAGAGCAGAAACACTTGAACGGAAGGATGCATTCACCAAGGTGACAAGAGACAGAAAAGGATATTCCATGAAGAGAGAATAGTATATGCAAAAGAAAGGAGGTATGACAGAATAGATGAGTTTGGGGGAACAGAAAGCAGTAATAATATGGGTGGAAGTAAAGGAAGGAGCAGCTGAATCTTTGATTGGAGAAAAAGGTAGGCGCCAGATCACAGAGGGCCTTGCATGCCATCCTAAGAATCATAAACTTAAGAGGCAACCTGTATCATTGGAGAATTTCAAGTAAGTAATACCATCAGATTTGCATTTGAGTAAAATCACTTTGAAGTGACAGATGGATTAGAGGAGGGCAAGATTAAAAGCAGGGTAAGGAGGAACCCTGGTGGCGAAGTGGTTAACAGCTTGGCTGCTAACCAAAAGGCTGGCAATTCAAATCACCAGGTCTTCCCTGGGAACCCTATGGGGCAGTCCTACTCTGTCCTATAGGGTCACTATGAGTCAGAATCGACTCAGTGGCAACGGATACGGTTTGTTGTTTTTTGGAAGCTAGGAGGTTACTACATAGTAATATACAGAAGCTCTCTTATTTGGCAAATATTCAGAGTGACTGACTACTCTATGCCCGAATTAAAGGAGTGACAGTGGGAATGAAGTTGAGGAGGGAAGGTAGACCAAGAGAATATGGGGTGTTATAGGACTGAGAATGGTTTCCAGGTTTCTGACAAGCTGGATCATAGACTGTTTTCAGTCTGTATTCTATTTTTCAGTTAATACACAAGCATTTTCCCAAATCACTAAAAACTGGAACTTCTCTGGGGGAAAAAAAAAAGCTTTCTAGTAGTACAGGCCTCTTGTAGAAAATCTGGAACATATAATAAAGTGTAAAGAGTAAGTTATCTGTTAAGTCTACCACTCAGAGAGAACCAGTGAAGCCATTCTAATTTTTTTCCTTTATCCATTTCTATGCAAACATATACATACAGAAAAATAATTTTAATGGCTCTACTTATGCACATATCCTAATTTAAATAGATACTGTTAGAAATTTATAAGCCTTTTACAGTGTTTGTCTAAGACTAACTTGTCACAATTAACAATTTAACAAAATGCTGATCTAATTTTTATATCTTAGAAAAATTTTTCAAAAAGATTTACTTTTTAAAATCATGAGACTATGTTCTTATGTGCTGCTAAAATATATGTTTTAAAACAAAGGGCCGGAACTAGTGTGTTCCCATTTAGGGAAATAAAATTGGCAACTATATTGGTTTCCATGTTTCTTGTTATTTGATTTGTTTAAGAAATCTCAAAGTCTGCGAACCAATGGGTTTGATTAGCTCTATAAGTCCTGGCAACTCTTTCTTTTTTTTAAGTTCCTTCCTAAAAGCAGCTTGCCTCTCACATATATTGAATTTCTTAACACAAGTCTACCAAAAGGGAGGAGAGTTTCCACAGTTATTATGCTTTGATGATTCATATCTTAGATCCATATGGACATGAATTGCTTGATTTGTCCTAAATTCTTGAGGAAGTTATCTTCAAACAATGTGTGTATTACAAGGATGCAGAATGTAAACCTTTCCTATCATGACCATTTATTCTAAAGGTTCCTGTGAGAAGCAAAGGTCCTTGATTTAAAAGGAACAAATCTAACCTGCTTGCCGAGAACCTATCTAGTCACTGCCTGCTACTAAAATTTAAGGGAGTTACCCACACATCTTGAGAATTATTGTGATTAATAATTATCCTGTTCTTATAAGCACCTTTCTTCCAAGCAGCTCAAAGCCATCTGGTACACAATGCCTCCTTGATATGTAATAACAACCACAGTGGAGCAAGCACTGGAATAAGTTCTACTAGTGAGAGGGAGAGACTGCAAAAAGGGCATGAATAATCAAGCTCTGAATAATGCAACTACTTTCAAATTCATAGCCTGTGATGTAAAAAAGTCCTACTCTATCAATTTAAAGAGGGTGCATACCCTACATTTACCTTCATCTGAACATTCTAGAGCGCCAAGTTTAAAAAAAGTTAGCTGGTCTGGCTAAGTTCTAAAATACCAAATGTTATGACTGTTAGGAAGATAGTGTATCCTTTTCATTAAGAATTCCTTTTCTAAAGAACTAAATTAAAAACTACATATATGAATGAGTCGATTCCGACTCATAGGGACCCTATAGGACAGAGCAGAACTGCCCCACAGGGTTTCCAAGGAGCACGTGGCAGAATAGAACTGCAGACCTTTTGGTTAGCAGCTGCAGCTCTTAACCACTACACCATCAGGGTTTCCGGCAACTAAAAACATCTCTCTAAAAATGCATGGTGAGGAAAAACTGTTTCAAATTATTTACACATGTAAAATGTATCCAGGGAACACCTGACTTGTTTCACTGTTTTAAAAATGGACTATATAACCTAAATTCCAGACTTTTTTTTTTTTTTTTGGAATACCTTATGGGATGGGCTGATGGGAAGAAAAAAGGAAGACTTTCATCTTAAGTTTATGCATAAAAAACCAAGGAGCTGCTTTTCTTCCACAAATAAAAGATTGTACTAAGCACTTGTACAGACAACTTAATCATGCATTTAAAGAGTTTAACCTTTAAAAACAAAACACAGAACTATTACACTTTGATCTAGGCCTCTAATTAAACTACATTCAGTGTAGTCCCTATCCTTGAATATAATTTGATTAATTCCCACTGAGCTGATGAAAAATATTTCTATTTGGCATTTGCTTATTAAAGAACAAAGGAAGAGAGAGAGACACAAAAACAGCTATAAGATGTCACAATCATTTTGATTTTCATGGCAAAAACCTATGACTGACTTTCTTCGATATATTTTCTATTTTGTTTTTAATTTCAGAGAAGGTTATTTGGACTTAAAGCTGAATCTGAAAGTAGTCTACTACCCAAGTACAAGTTGAGGCTACTTTACTTCCTCTCTTTACAGAGGCTGAGGGCTTCCTACAGTACCAAAGTTTAATTGATCAGTTATAAACAAACTCTTGCGTCTAGGGGTAGGGATAACAATCTACTTAGAACATGTATTTGCAGAAGGGCTGTTATAATAATATATAGAAGATGCAAAGTTAATCAGGGAAAAAGTTTGTAAAAAGATGTTATATAGGGGTGGAAAGAAGGGAAGGTGTAAGAATGGAAACTAAATATTAGGTGCCTACTCTAAGTCAGGTATGGACAGTGTTAAGGGTCTCTGAGGAAAGCAAGACACGGGATACATAAAAGTATTGAAAGCAAAAATATATAACATTTAATACAAACATAGCCTGAGTGACTGGATTCATACAAAAATGGAAAAAAGATGAAATTTGATCACAGCTAGGAAAATACAGTACGTATTTCATTTAAATCTGAGTTATCTCGATGAACCTCAATTCCCTCATTTGTAAACAAACGACTGTATCAGAGGTCTTTCTATCACATATAACTAAGTTTCTGTAAGCTAGAGTATAAAGGCAAAAACAATGCAAGTGTCCAACTGACATACACTCAGTATACTCAAAACCAAACTCACCGCCATCGAGTAGATTCCAACTAACAGCGACCGTACAGGACAGAGCAGAACTGCCCTACCTGGTTTCAAAGGCTGTAAATCTTTATGGAAACATATTGCCACATCTTTTTCCTGCAGAGCAGCTGGTGCGTTCGAACTGCTGACCTTTCTGTTAGCAGACAAGCACTCAACCACTGTGCCACCGGGGCTCCTTGTTCTGACCTTCAGCTATCTATAGATACTTAAGTATTATGAATTCAGGTACCTAAAATATTATAGTCACTAAAAAAAATCAGTTTTAAGCATATGAACAGTACAAATACAAAGTGTACACAAAACTAGACACTTGTTATATTCAAACTTTGTTTTCTAAAATGTTCTTTGGATGGCTTATTCTTTAAGGTAGCATAACAACCTTCAGCAAAAAGGATAAGCTATCAGACCAATATTTAGCGCATCTAGTACCATATTTGGTGACATCTTACATGCTGAAACAGTTTATACCTGTTGCCATCAAGTTGATTACTACTCACAGTGACTCTATGAAAGTTTAGACATCGTTTATTTTTTAAAAGTACGAATCTTATTAAAAAAACAGCTTGAAATTTGTGCTTTAGTTTCAGACAGGCATTATAATTTCAGTGACAGAGGGTTCTTTTGTAAACTAGAAAAGCTACCATATTAAGTACCAACAAAGTTCAGAGATAGGCTCATGGGCTAGAGATGGGGATAACAGATTTTCTAATTTACGCCCTGACAGGGAACGCAACAGAGTCCCTGATGGAGTGGGAGAAAGGTGGGGTACAGAATTCAAATTCCAGTAAGAAGACCAGACTTAATGGTCTGAGACTGGAGGAACCCCAGAAAGCATGGCCCCCGGATTCTCTATCAGTCCAGAAGTAAAACAATTTCTGAGGCCAACTCTTCAGACAGGGATTGGACTGGACTGTGGGACATAAAGTGATACTCGTGAGGAGTGTGCCTCTTAACTCAAGTAGATACAAGAGACTAAACGGGCAGCTTATGTCCGGAGGTGAGACACAGAGGGTTAGGAGCTGGCTGAAGTGACACGGGGAATCAGGGCTGGAGAGGAGAAGTGTGCTGTCGCAGTACGGGGAGAGCAATTAGGGTCACGTAACAATGTATGTATAAATTTTTGTATGCGAGACTAACTTGAAATGTAAACTTAATTTAAACTACAACAATTAAAAAAAAAGATTTTCTAATTTAAATACACTAAATTAAATTTTATTTTTGCTATTTCTTAAAGTTATCAGAAGGAGCCTTGGTGGCACAATGGTTACACGCTTAGCTAACAGAAAGGTCGGCAGTTAGAACCTAACAGTGGCTCTGTGGAAGACCTGGTGACCTGCTCCCGTAAAGATTTCACCCTAGGAAACCCTATGGGCAGTTCTGTCTTATAGGGCCACTATGAGCTGACAGCACACACCAACAAAGTTGACAGAGATAAAGTGATCAGAATATATAGTCTAAAAATTTGCTCAGGCAATAAATGTTAATTCTAAAAAACTTCCCCCAAAACTAGCCACGTACGGAATTCTACATAAAAACCAACCAAACAAAAAACCACAAAAAACATGGAAAAATGTCAATAACAACACACTCTTAAAATTCAGTGTCATAGCTTATTTGGAGGTTACATAAGAATAAGCTTCTTCTGCTTTCTAATAGGCATGCTTAATGACTTATAAATGGATGGGACATGAAAAACCAGAGAAATAATTCTAAAATGCATACTGTGAAATGGTGAGAATATGAAAGCTACCTAGTTGAAACATCACTGTAATTGGGTAATAATGACACCTCTGATTGGAGCCCTTTAGAAGGTTCAAAAGTCAATAAGCATAGATTTTTGCCTTGTAGGTATATTGATACAGTTAATCTGGGCTTATATAAAGTTAATTTCTGCTGAAACACTAAAAAAAGAAAGCTACCTGGGAATTATAAACAGAACTGTCTCTATAATGATTGTTTACAAGTCACAGTTACAACTCTCTAACAGCAGTAGATATACATGTGGCCAAACAGCATTCAGTTTAACACTGAAGTCTTGGTAGCAAAAGGACAGAAAAGCATATACATATTACAAAAATTTGATATGATATGCATACATTGTCCTAAAGCCATAAAATATGTATTTTGCACGGGCACATCAAATTTAAGAGGAACAAAACACTAATGAACAAAAACACTAATCTGAAAATTGAAGCATTTTAATAAGATCTCTTTTGGGGCCTACAATTTTAAAAAGGAAATCAGTTGTCAAGATATACTTCCTGATGTAGCAGCAAATTTTTTTTTTTTTTTTACAATTTGCAGCTTTTGCCACAGACACAGGTACAGACATATTGTCTGTACTACATGGATTCTCAGCATAAAACTTAAATTACCAGAACTCTAAGTAAATATTTATTGATAACAACAGCTATCGATTATCCAACATCTAATGCTGTCAGGCACTAAGCCACACATTTGCAGATGTTAAACAATTTACAAGAAGCCCTGGTGGTGCAATGGTCAAGCGCTTGGTTGCTAAACGAAAGGCTGGCAGTTCAAATCCACCAGCTGCTCCTCAGAAGCAATCTGCGCCTGTAAAGATTACAGCCTAGGAAACCCTGTGGGTACTTCTACTCTGTCACGTTGGGTCGCTACAAGTTGGAATTGACTCACAGAACACCACAAAACAATTTACAGATGAGGAAACAGAGGTGAAGTAATCAATCAAGATCATGCAGCCTGTAAGAGGCAAAGCGTAACTGGGAAAGGAAAAGCCTGACACTGAAGCTCAGGCTCGTTTTCTCCCTCTCTTTCTATGTACAACCAGGAAGAAAAAAATGATGGGGGGAAAAAAAAAGTTGGCCTAATTCCATCTAAAGCTGAGATAAGGAAGACTGGGAATGATAGATTTATAACCTGGTAACACCACAGACTCTTTATTAATCATCCAATTTTCAATTTAGAGTTAGGATATTAATACCTAGGTTCTAGTCTGAGCTGTTACTCATTACTGTGAGACTGAAGTCAGTCATTTCCCTTTTTGGGACTGTTTCCTCATATATAACAGGGAGTGGTGGGGGGAAATGGCCTCAGCTACACCTCAAAGGACATTAAAAAAAAAAAAAAAAAAAAAAGATCCAGTCCAATTCACCTTCTTTTCCAGTCTCATCTCTCAATATACTTCATATAAGCTTAGTCAAACTAGCTTCTTATGCATAAAACACATTTTCTCTATTTCTGTTCTATGCCTTTGCACATAAAGCCATGCTGACTGCAAATCTGCTGTGCTTCCCCTGCTCCCACCCCTTCCCTATTAAAATCCAAATACTTTTGCCTCCTAGCACAAAAATTTTAGTCTGTAACACACGTTATCCATAAATTGAGGTTCCTGGCTGAATGCCTGTAGTACCTTGGTTACCTTTCCACATGGTTTAATTCCCAAACCAGACTGTAGATTAATACTGCAGGGATTAGCCCTTCTAGTTCATACAATGACAGGTATAAAAATTTGAGTGAAGAGGAACACAATGGACTAAAACCAGATTTGAGAGATGATGACATTGGCAAAATATGTGTTAAGAGAAAAAGTGGGGACAAAAAAAAAAAGCTTCATAACATAATACAGAACCAACCAGTGAATTCTGTCATTGTATTTTATATTCAATGGACTTACTATTATTATCATAAACATACATTATGGCAGAATTTTCAGACACTTGGCATCAAAGCAGATTATCTATTAACTTTGTAACTTGTGCAACAAAACTGAGTGCCTATTATATGCCAAGAACTGTGCACTTTAGCTACAAAAGACAAGATGTGAATATCAAGAGCTCACAAACTAATGGAATAGAGGAACATGAATATGACAGCAACAAAGAAAAGGGAATGTCTCATTTTCTAGAGAGAAAGAAGTAAACCAGTTGCATTTACTACAAGTCAACAATTGCTCCTGGAGCTCTTGTATCTCGTTTAATCCCAATACTACTATGATGAAGTAGTTAGTACCTATTCTATGGATTATGAAACACACGCCCAGAAAGTAAATGAACTAAAGTCGCACCAGAAATGGAAGAGCAGGTATTCGTACTCAAGTCATTCTAACTTCAGTGATGTCCATATGCTCATAAAACTTTGAGAGGTGAAGCAGGATCCAGATTACGGGCTTTACACATCATGAGGTGTTTGGACTTGATCCTGCAATCTCTGGTGAACTGAGTGTTTTAAGGCAAAAAAGATTGCTTTAGAACGATGTTTGAATTACATAAAGTAGGTTAGAAGGGTGGAACCGCTGACCAAAGAAAGAAAACGCTACATATCATTTTTGTGCATCATAATTTAATAGTAAACAGTATTGCTTAGGATAGTTATGAATAAAGTAATCATATTTTTATTATCGCCATAGCTATAGACTAAGGTAAGTATGTACTAGAAAGGAGCCCAAGTGGTACAGTGGTTAAGAGCTCAGGCTGCTAACCAAAAGGCTGGCAGTTCCAATCCACCAGCCACTCCCTGGAAACCGCATGGGACAGTTCTACTCTGTTCTACAGGGTCACTATGAGTTGGAATTTACTTGACAGCAACAGGTTTGGTTTGGTTTATGTACTAGCAAATAATTTAGCTATCAAAAAAAAAAAAAAAAAAAAGGAACTGGTTCCTTCTCCTAGGTCTGTAATGTGGACATACGATGTCAGCTTTCTTGCTAGATCTGTCTCTTATTAAGATCAAATCTATTCATTTTTTGTTTTTATCTCTGAAGACTACTGAATCTCAATGATTGTTTTGAAAAGTTCTTATTATCCAACCAACAAGCATGGATGTTTCTGAAATGTCTTATGTACCTTCTTTATTCTATTACTTCTACCCTCATTCAGGCCCTTCTTAATCCATCTACATTATTATTAAGGACATTACATTATTAAACCAGCCCTTCCCCTGGGTTGAAGGTAGACAACATTTCATTGTTGTATGGCTGGGCTCAAAGGGAAGTTTTCATTCAGACAGTGCAAATAGGGCAAAAAATACGAACTTTGGCCAGGTCAGAGAAACAGGTTTTGAAATTGCTGCTCTGCCACCTTGGGTAAGACTGTCACTTAAGTGACAAAGTGTATACAATAGCATCAAACATGGCCCTGGACATCAGAAAACATTCTTTTTTGGGGTAGGGTGCGGGGAGGAGAGTGACACTAGCAGTTACGGATTTCTGATCTAGCATTAAATTTAAGACTATCCCACCCTCACTAAACATCAGTTACACAGAGTGGTATACCTTGCTTTTTTTTTCTTATATTCTTGTTGTTCCTAAATCCATCCTTCCAACTGTCATACCCAACCAGTAATCTTTCTTTAATGTTACATGTCAGCAACACACCAAGCTATACACAAAGAAGTGGAAAAAACAAAAAATTCACTGCTGCTGAGTCGATTCTGACTCATAGTGAACTGCCCTACAGGGTTTTGGAGGCTGTAAATCTTTATGGAAGCATACTACTACATCTTTCTCCTGTGGAGTGGCTGGTGGGTTCAAACTGCCGACCTTTCAGTCAGCAGCCTCGGGCTTAACCACTGTGCCACCAGGGCTCCCAAAGAAGTGGAAGTGGCATTAAAACTGAGCTACATTTATACAGGTAGAAATAAAGGTTGGGAGAAAACAAGTAAAATTTACATATAAATGCTTCTAAAGATCTAATTACCAAAAAAGCAGTTTATCTTATCAGCTTAACTGAAAAGTGTAAGGGTTAGAATATCCAGTCTTACGTGCCTAAAATACAGGAGCCCTGGTGGTACAGTGGGTAAGTGCTCAGCAGCTAATCAGGATGGCAGTCTGAACCCACCAGCTGCTCCTTAGGAGAAAGATGTGGCAGTCTGTTTCCTTAAACACCAGTCCTGGAAACCCTACGGGGCAGTTCTACTTTGTGCTGCAGGGTCGCTATCAGTTGGAACTGACTTCACGGCAGTGGGTTAGGTTTTTTTCTTCTGCTGCCTACACTATGGTAGGAATGTAAATTATTTGTTGATTGAAATCAGAGCTGGAGTTATGATCTGGTCCAGGAACAAAGCAACTAGATGGGGAAAACTGGAATATAGGTTTAAACTTGAGACACAAAGATCAATATACTTGGGAAGAACGCATTTAAAAATAGCATAAATACTTTTTGAAAATAAGGAATATTAAAGTGATAATCTCTAGGAATGCATTCCTATATAATTTAATCCGATTTCAGCTGTTAAATGAAATACCATTTACCCTAGGTAGATAACCAGTTTAGTTTCTTAAGACTGGTACTATATAAAAAATAGTTGTTGATTTAAGATATATTCTATACCTCAAAAAGACAGTGTTGACGATGATTTGTTTTGTGGTGTGCTTAAAACAAAGACGCAAACAACCTCCAAACCCAATTTTCTTTTATAAGGAATAGAAATGCACGATATATTCCGCATACTAACTTATGGGAAACATAAGCACTGAAGGAAAAATGTCATACAATACTTTTCCTCATGAAGCAAAGAACATCATCACTATGTATATTTTCACCAAAAAAAAAAAAAAAAAA